>NC_136477.1:76334738-76571871 GCF_902686455.1 Sciurus vulgaris
TATTTTGCAGTGCTGGGGACCAAACCCAGAGCCTTGTGCTTGCAAGGCAAGCACTCTACCGACCTGAGCTATCTCCCCAGTCCCCTTGGTATTTTAATCCAAAACAGCATTTTAAATTTATACAAAACATGCCTTAAAGGATGAGGAAAAGAGCTTAGGAAGAGCATAAGGTTAAATATATTGATCGGCAGTCCAGTAGTTCTTGTTAGACTTTGAGAAAAATGTAGATATAGAAAAATAACATTATCAACAACAACAATAAATGCTTTCCTTCTCTAGAGAGAATCTCTTGCCTCTATTATATGGATTTTGATAATAAAAGATATTTCAGCCACTCATAAAAAATAGAGATGTTGAAAGCTGGGTATTAAACCTAAACTGAAGAATTTTGTGATTTTTATTATCATTTTAGCTGTACATTTAAGGGTTTAATGAGCTGTATACTTTATTTTCTGTTAATAAAAGCACAGTAATGTTGAATTTTGCCAATGTGTAAAAACCATTGCTTGATAGATCTTGAGAAATGAATTAAGTAATGCTCGTTATATAGTTTTTGGTTATAATGACCATGTTAACCAAAATCAGTAACCTGTCGACCTTGTGGTCTTTGAGAATTTGTGTTTCTTTGATGAAAGGAAAATTAATTTTCTTTGTTCTAGTTAGATGCTATCCATCCACTAATAACATATTTGTAGTTTTCAGCTAGAATGTGTCCGTGTTCTGTTGGATGTGTATGGAATGGTGTTGGACAAGATCTTACCTTTTGGTTATTAGTAAATTTTTTTGTGGAGAGATACCAGTGATTAATATCTCTCCATCTTCCTTTTTCCTCAAAATTTCAAATAAGTGAGAAAGAAAAACTACTGAAACTCTATTTTTAAAAATTTTCTTATTTGTGTGGACCTTTATTTAATGAATTTATTTATATGTGGTACTTAGAATTGAACCCAGTGCTTCACACATGCTAGGCAAGTGCTGTACCACTGAGCTTCAACCCTCTATTTCTTTTAAATATATATAATTGACTAAAATGTTTTATGTACAAATTATCATATGGATAGGCACTTCTGTGAGAGAAAATATTTGATATACTTGTAACAAAACCACAATCTTTCCATTTTGTTGCTTTTTCTCAAATGTTAGAAACCCAGTCGGAGTCTCACTGTATGTCTGTTGCAGATATCTTGTATGCAGCTCATAAATGCCCCTATTACATCTCCTGATGATTTGGACATCAGGCTTTGTATCAGAAATAAATTTATGCATTGTGTATTGAAAGAAATATTGCCAGCAAGTGCCCTGTGGTGTCCTTATTATACTTAAATTAGAAGAGAACTTGAGTGTGGGAAATTTAGATATATGGCCCTCAAGAACAATTTATCTTTGAGAAAGGTTTGAGTGCAAAAATCTATTTTTGAAATTAGTTGATAAAATTTGAGTATTATTTATCACTTTATATGTTTAAATGCTGTAAATTGTGTTGAATGGTTATTATTTATGGTTTCTTCATTGATTTTTGCATAATTATAAATCATCATAATTGTTATTTAATATCTCTAGAATTTAAAGCATATTATGAATGATGGCCTGGATATCCAACTTAAAGCCTTTGATAACTATAAGAAAAAATATTTGAGTTCTCCCATTGCCTTGATGATATTAGAGCTGAGCTTGAATATTTTTTTTTTCCTGAGTTCTGGTTAAACCGTATATTAAAGTACTGGTAAATTCAAGAAGACTGACTGCTCCCCATAAAATAATTAACTCCTTAAAGAATGTGAACTCAAACCTTTTTGTTTCAGAAAAATGGAATTTATTGGGGCTGGGGTTGTGGCTCAGTGGTAGAGCGCCTGTCTGGCATGTGTGAGACACTGGGTTCGATTCTCAGCACCACATATAAATAAATAAATAAAGACTCATCAACAACTTAAAACATTAAAAATGCAGTTTATTAGTTCTTTGCGTTTTCGTAAATACACACATATGTATATTGATATTACAATCAACAAATGGATACTGTTAGACCAGTTTTATATACATGTGTCCATCTGTACTTTTTAATGTGAGGCACATCCTCCCATCCACTGCTTGGCTTTCTAGAAGTAGGAATTTGGTAATGTTCACCCATTGACTGCTCCTTCCCTGCATATTGGGTTCATACTCATGTAGGCTCCTTGTTCAATCTGTAGTTTTGTTCTCTTTCTGAGATCCACCAGGTTCCTGTCCTCTACTAGTTCCTCTCCAAGGTAGATAATACCTGCCACCAGCTCTGTCAGTAAGGGCACCCTTAGAACTCAATATAGTGTTAACAACCAGCTGCTTGCTACCTTTTCCCCAGCAACATTTTCACTTAAAAAAGGAAAATTGGTTGGGGTTGGTTATAAAGAGGAAGCAAAAAAGTGTCAGGTCAAGTTGCCATTTCCAGGGATATTCCCCTGCCTTCAGTTTTCATTACCTGTATTAGGGTAAGAGAGACAATGGTTTCTCAAAGTCTTTCAGAGTAAATTTTGTATTATATTATTAGAGTTGTTTGGTGTTAACTATAAATAAGTCCATATGTTCCTTAATCAACTTACTGAAGCATCTGATGTTTATAACCTGGTGTGGAACACAATTAAGGAAACCAGAGCATAGGTATATTTTATTTCTATTCTTCAGCATCTTTTGGTGATTCAAATGACTATTTTATAAGGTCAGAGGGAGTTATATTCTAATGTGCTATTTCACCAATAAAAATCTTTTAATTGTGAAATTCACTTTATATTTTCATTGGGCTAAAAATAATTTTTCTTTCTGTCATAATATTGATTTATATAATGTATTTTTCCCCTCGAGGTATTCATTGGAACTAATATTGCTCATAGAGATTATTTTGTAGACGTATATCTCTGGGATCCAGAGACATTCTCAGATATATTTGGCTATTGAAATTTGAGCCATATCATTAATAAACTCATGGGGCTGAGCATTGTAGAATTGAGAAAAAGTTTTCTAACATTATGATGTAAAATATAACAAAATATCTTGCTGTTTTAAAGCAAAAGCATTTTATTATTAAATTATTAGTATGTCATTGAATATAAAAGGAATATATCACATAAAATTTCAAAATGTGCTTGGTATGTAAATGTGTGTGAATTGTGTGTACCTAAGTATAAAAGAGGCTCTAAAGTCTAAAATATTAGGGCCTGACATTATTTAATGTCTTTGAAGAAATTTGAAAAATTGAGGCGAAGGATTCTGGCTTTAGTTTGTACCCAGGAACCATTCTGTGAATACTTGACCATGTGAAAATTACTGATTTCCAGTCTGTTAATATTCAGCTATGGTAAATTTTATTCAGAATAATAGCTTATTGGATGTAATGTAAATAGATCAAGGACTGTAAGTCAGAGTTCACAGGGCAAGTAAGCCCATGTGGCCAGAGTGTCCATCACAGGTGGTGAGAGGGTTTGGAGGAAAAAAAATCACACTGTACAAATCCTTGAGGAAAGAAATAATTTTTAGGGGTGATTGGGGATGTAGTTCTGAACCTTATTACAATACTGCCTACTCCATCATTTAATTTGATTTTGTTTACAATTCTTTTTGTGTGTATTGCTTTGTTGGCTAGATTCTAGGGGAATGTTCATAGGCTATTACAAATATAGATGAACTTCTTTTAACCACAGAGAAAACATGGATTCTGTTTGGGGAATTTAGTTAAAATTTAACTTTTGTACATTGTCATTCTATTAAATGTTTCTAGTTATCTTTTGAGTGAGAAATACTAATTTGGTATTACATATCATTTACAGTATTAGTTTTATTTATTTGTGTTTGTGGTGCTAGAGATCTAACCAAGGGCCTCAGGCATGCTGGATGAGTAAATGCTCTACCACTGAGCCACATCCTCAGCTCCTAGAGAATCAGTTTTTAATTTGATTGCATAAACATTCTGAAAACAATGTGCAATATGGTTTTAAGAACTTCCCATTAAACGTTTTTAGAAAATATTGTTTCTTGGTTTGTCTTGATAAAATAAATAAATGGGAGCTAGGGATATAGCTCAGTTGGTAGAATGTTTGTTTTGCATGCACAAGGCCCTGGGTTTAATTCCCAGCACCACACACACACACAAGAAAAAATAAAGAATGAATGGTAGCTATTTTTCATGTGTCAAATTGAAGTTTTTTATACAAAAGTTATCTTTCAAGCATTGTAAATTACCTAAAATATTATTTTAAAATATTTTTTGAAATTAGTAGGTGGAAAGTGATGTCAATTTGTCACCTGTTGAAACTATATTAATAAACTTTTGAAATTAAAATTAAACAACAAAAATTGTCTTGATGTAACATTATAAGTGTACATTTACTCTTTTCTTTGGTTTTAGACAACAGTACTTCAAATTAATTGATGAGTGTGTATCCCAGAGTGTATTGCATAAAGATGGAATGGATCTAGATTTTACATATAAAATGATTAGATTTAGATTTAAGTCAAATTGTAGATGAGTATTTCTCCATTTAAATTAAATCTTTTTTAAAATATATATACATTTATATATATATATATGTATATATATATATATTTTTTTTTTTTTAATGTGGTGCTGAGAACTGGACCTAGGGTCACATGTATGCTAGGCAAGTAAACTACTACTGAGCCACAACCCCAGCCCCAAATTGAAATTTCTTATTGTCTTTTATGACACGGGTTAGCTCTGTGACATTGGTTCTCATGATGAACCTCCAGAGGGTCTTTGAGACCCTTTCAGGAGATCTTAATTATTATTTGCTTTTTTTTTTTTTTTTTTTTGGATTTTAATGTCACATTTAATATCAATGATATATTTACAAACCACTATGACAAAATATTCATTTCTGGTTATATTCACCATAATTCTATTTGATTGCCACAATTTTACCACTTGGTAAATATTTTTTCTAAGCTTTGGTTAATTCATCTTTCCCTCATAGAGTCCATAAATTAAGTTAAAAAGTGTTCACATGTAACTATCTTAATATTTTATATATTTCACTTCCTTTCTCAACACCAGTAACACCAACAAAAGTTATATACACAAATGGGTTTTATTTTCCCAAATTAGGATAGCCAGTCTTCCAGTACAGATCTTATATAATTTTGGCTTGCTAAAACTGCCTCTAGAAAATTCAGGACATGGCTTTATCCAAAATGAGGATGATCACATAAGCTTTTAAGACTAGAAATAAATGAAGATCCATTTCTCTTACCAGTGTAACTCAGAAATCATAGGACTAGGTGGAAGATAATACATCATCCCTAGAAACATGAAATCAAGTAAAACTTCTATAAGACACCTTCAGTACCCCAGACAACTATTAAAAAGCCAAAGTACCCACATCAAATTACTACCAAAATAAAAAATATACAAAACTGGTTTTTAAAATGAAAAGTAAGAAACAAACCTCAATTTTGTCTGTTTTGGCATCTCCCCAGTATATTTTGCCTTCATCATAATCCAAGGCTAAACCATTTGGCCAACCAAGAGAAGTATTAACCAGTACTACTCGATCAGAACCATCCAGAGCTGCTCGCTCAATTTTCGGGATTTCTCCCCAGTCTGTCCAATACATGTACCCAACCATAGGATCTAAGACAATAGCCCGGGGGTCTTCTAAGTCCTCTGAAATCAAGATTTTCCTCATTGTTCCATTTAGCCGTGTCACTTCTATCCGATCAGTACCAGTGTCTGTCCAATAAAGATTTCGTGCAACCCAGTCAACAGCAATACCATCAGGATGGGCAATTTGAGCAGTGACCACAAACTGACTGCCAGATCCATCTATGAAGGAGCGGCGTATGGCTCTCACTTCATCATCAGTCCAGTAGATATAGCCTTCCACAGGATCATAATCAATGGCAATAGCATGACGGATGTCTTCTAACTGCAGAACGATGTCTGTAAAATCTGGTGTATCCAGAGAAATCCGTCTCAAGTCTGTCCTTCGGGCTAAAAGCAATAATTCAGTGGCACCATCTTTGCAGGTTTTTCCATTCTCCAGGAGTTTCACCCCAGTTGGGCAAGCACACTGATAAAAAGGTTTGACTGGAGACATCAAACACAAATGGGAACAACCACCATTATCAATTCCACATGGATTTGTAGCATTTGGCTGCCTCTGCTGGCTGAAGGCATGTATATCCATGGGAGAGAAGATGTTAGAATGGATTTCACGCAGACCCTCGCCAGTATACTTGTTGCAAGCCAAAATGGAGTGTGTATTCCAGTCAGTCCAGTACAATGTGTCCTCAAATAGCGTCAAGGCAAAGGGATGTGGGAGGGAACCTTTAACCACTGCCTGTCTATTTGTTCCATCCAGGTCTGATTTGTGGATGAAATTAAGTTTTGCATCTGCCCAATACAGCTTCCGTTCCTCATAATTCAAAGTCAGACCATTTGGCCAGTAAATTTCAGTGTTTATAATAATGAAACGACTTGAGCCATCCATTCCAGCACGTTCTATCTTTGGTACTTCTCCCCAGTCTGTCCAGTACATGAACCCACTTGAAGGATCTAAGGCAATAGCTCTGGGTTGATCCAACTCTTGCCAAAATAATACTTCTCATAAAGATCCATCTAAATTAGAAACTTCGATCCGATTAGTTTCAGAATCTGTCCAGTATAATTTTTCTCCAAGCCAATCACAAGCCAGCCCATCAGGGGACAATAATCCAGAAACAACAACATTCTGTACACTCTCAGTTTTGTTAAATTCTGTTCGTTTAATGGCTTCTTCGCAGACATCACTCCAGTAGATCAAGCCATGACCAAACACAAAGTCCACCGCAGCTGCATCCTCCAAGCCTCCAACTACAATTGTAGCATTCTCTTTGCCATTTGTAGCATCAACCAATCGCAAGTCCCGTCTGTTTGCATAGAGCAACAAAGGGGCCGCTCTCAGGAGCACACTGAAACTGCAGGCCAGGAGGCTCCTCAGGACGGCCCCCATCTTCCCTTCTCGCGTTCTCTTCTCTCACCGGCGAGGGGCGGCCTGAAGAGGGGGAGACGAGGAGCCCGAGCGGCCGCCACAGCGGCAGGTCTGCACGCTCATGCTTCCCAGAGAGAGAAGAAAGAAAGGGGCTCGTCAAGGATCCGCGCGCGCCGCCCTCTCTACCGCACCGCTCTGCCCCGGGCTCGCGTGACGCCAGCGTCTGCTCCCATCCCGCCGCCTCCTCCCCCGGCGCCCCACTTCCCCCGCGCTGCTCCTCCTTCAGCCTCTTCCTCTGGCGCAGCGTGTAGGGATACCATTATTTGCCTTTTTGATTCTATTGATGTCTTCCACTGATGGTGGAAGGCAGTGGTGTGTAAAACTGTTATAAATTAAGGCAATGGTACTAAACTCTAGTCAGAAAATTACTGTGCATAGAAGAAAACAACACAAAGTGCACACTTGTAATCCCAGCTTCTCAGGAGGCAGAGGCAGCAGGATCATAAGTTCGAGACCAGATATGCAAATTTAGGAAGACCTTGTTTCACAATAATAATAAAGAAGGGGCAGAGCTATGGCTCAGTGGTAGAGCACCCCTTGGTGGAACCCTAAAACTACAAACTAAACTAAACCTGACAATCTTTAAGTGAGAATTTCCATGTAGTCCTAAGAATAATGTTATTGCATGTTGCTTCTTGAGTACATTTTTCAATACTGTATGTTAACAAATGAATTATACACATAAAGCAGTTGTGTGTATACCAAAGTACAACAAAAAAACAGTTAGTTTTAAATGTTGTCATATGAACTGGTTACTGTAACTTTAGTGTTTAGAACATATTTTCTTAAAACAGAACAAGTGAGCCTGTACTTCAGAAAAAATGACTGACACATTTTGTACCCAAAGAGAAAATTTGATAACTTATAACTCAGAGAGTTATAAGTGAAAACTTGAATTTTAAAAACTCATATCTATTGCTTTCACCTTGACAACTTTTCTGTACTGAAAATCTTTCTGATGAGTTCAGTAGGATGGTTAACCAATGTGGTTATTTTGATAATTGTGACAAGATGTGTCAAAATTTGGAAGATGTTCTTGAGTCAACAAATTACACTTTTTCTAAATAACCGGTATCTGATGATACAAGTTTAGCACAGGCAAAAGATCCATTAAAAGTACAACAGCGGGGCTTGGGGTTGTAGCTCAGTGGTAAGAGTACTTGTCTAACACATGTAAGGCACTGGGCTTAATCCTCAGCATCACATTAAAAAATAAATAAAATAAAGGTAAAAAATATCAGGCAGGAGGGATTTGGGATATGGTTCAGTGCTTAAGCACCCCTGGGTTCAAGCCCCAGTATCAAAAAAAAAAAAAAAAAAAAAAAAGTAGATAGAGGCTAAGAAGGTAGATCAGTGGTAGAACTCAGTGGAATCACAGTCTATAGTAACAAAAAAAAAGGGTACAACAGTGATTCATGATCTTAAAGAAACAGTGCAAGTTCATTGATATATATGACTCCATGTTCTAACTATTTAAAAAGTGCCGTTTGTGAAATTTTGATGGAACAGTAAAGAATAATATCCAGGATGATTTGAAAAGGGTATTAGCACACAAATCACCATTTCGGCTACATATGTGTGCAAAGTTTTGTTTTACTTATACACCCAGGAAGAGGAATGGAATGTATAGCATGAGTAAGGAGCTAGATAACATTAGTGACACTGATAAAGAAAATGCTTGTTTCTGTGGAGAGAAACATTTCACATTTCCTAAGGAGTGAGAGTGGGTCGCAGAAATTCAGAAATATGTTCTACATGAGCATCAAACCAAAATGGGAAATGATTTTGAATAGTGTCAGAAAGATATATTTCACCTGGACATTAGATATTTTTTTTTCTTGAGTAGTTATGGAATTTTGTCAATGAAGTATTGAAGAAAGAAATAGAAATATTTTAGGCTGGGACTGTAGCTCAGCGGTAGAATGCTTTCCTTGTACATGTGAGACAGTAGGTTTGATCCTCAGCACCACATAAAATAAATGAATGAATAAAGATATAGAAATAGAAAAGTATTTGAACAGTGCTTGAAATATAAATGAAGCATATTTACACATTTTAAAAATTTATTGCTTGCTAATTTTAAATGTTTAAAATCAATTTATAGATTTAACTACAAGAGACTTGTATTTATATGAATATGTGAGAGAAGAGATAAAGTTCAGCAAAAGGGGAAGAAGGTGTTCAAAATATAGGGTGCATTTAATTTCATATATTGTAGTAATTGAGAGATAACTATCTCTCAGAGAGTTAAATGTTTAGTGCCATGAATCCAGTCAATTTAGTAAGTAGAATGATAAAATATTGTAATTAGGCAGGGACACTGTCTTCATCTTTCATAATAGGAAGTTATTTACAATGTTTTAAGTAGATCAATCAGGATATAACTGCATGCACATATTTTTTCAATTGAGAAGCTAACCGCCAGAATAATCTAATACAGAGTGGTAAGAGGTTGCATTTAGGAAGTGGGTTATGAGTTGGATGCAGTCATTTGGTTGACTGTTTTCTTGTTGTTATAAAAGTTTTTCTGTAGTAAACTATGTTTATGTATTAGTTTCATTAAAAAAGGATAATAGAGATACACACATACACATATATCATGGTAAATTCACTTGAATGATTTCTCCTACATAATATACTATTAAAGCTATATCATAATTTATTTAGTCCATTATTATAGGCATTTAACTTATTTTCAGTTCCTTTACATAACATAAAAAAAGTATGTTAAAGGGTATTCTTGCCCAAAGGCAAAATCATAAAAAAATAGAATTGTTGCATGTAAGAAAGTGTGTAATTAAGATTTTATCAAGTATTGCCTAATTTTTAATCAGCAGTGTTCCTCATTTATTATACAGGAGAGTTGGTTTCCCCATGCCAAGTCCAGTACCTGACATTATGAACCATTTAATCATTGTTGTGAGTTCTCACTGAAAATTTTCTATTTTTAAATTTGGTTGTAAAAATCCTTTTAGTATTTTTTTCTTTAATTTACTGTTTTATTATGACTGTTTTCCTAGCTTCTGTTGGTCTCATTTTTCCTTTTTCCTTCAGAATCTTCACAGGTTTATGATAGAAACTTTTGAGTGTTTTATAATTGAACTCTCTCCTCTTGCCTGATAGAAATTTAAAATTGTACTTAGGTTTATCTTTTTTTTCTTTCCTTTTTTTTTGTATCAGTTTTTATAAAGCTGCCTTTGTTCCAGTCTTGTGATGTTTCTGTATTTTGTTTACTTTTTTAGTATTTATTTATCACTATTATTTCTAATTGCTTTCCATATTTTTTTCCTACATTGTTAATGTTAACAATGAATTTAAGTAGTATTGCAAAAGATTTTTGTCATTGTAATTTTAGAGGTTTGCATAGATCAAGCCAAACTAGAAGAGTCTGAGGAAAAGGCATCAGAATTTTATAAAGCATTAATTTAATTTTGACCATTTTTGCAAGGCTTTGTGGGGAACCACTGCCACATAATTGGCCCTCAGGGGCTTGCTCCTTATTCCCTCTCTTCTTTACCTCCTTCAGGTATGCACCTATACACTGTTCTCCATGTAGGACTTCTTCAACCACCGTGTTATTTAAAACTCTTCATTATTTACTCCCAAGCTTTGCCTTTGTCATCCGCCTTCCTTTACCTTTCTTCCATTATATTTGTTATCATTTGGTATGCTACTAAATTTAAGTACTTTTATACATACATGCGTATTAGCTATTTCTCACTCCAGAGTAAACTGGAGTTTTTTACCCTTCTATGCACTATTTCTGCACCAAGAACAATTCCTGATTTTTTGAAAGAACTAAAAAATATTTTTGAATGAAAGAATAGTTGAACAAAATGTTTAGAATCAAAATCAGAAGATGAGACTCTTTTTTTTTTTTTTTTTTTTTTGTACCAGGGATTGAACTTAGAGGCACTCAACTACTGAGCCACACCACTAGCCTGTTTTGTATTTTATTTAGAAACAGGTTTTCACTGAGTTTATTAGTGCCTTGATGTTGCTGAGGTTGGCTTTGATCCTCCTGCCTCAGCCTCCTGAGCCACAGGGATTACTGGCGTGTGCCACTGCGCCCAGGGTGTGGCAGTAAATATTCAGAAAAACAGTTCTGAGTGAATCATAGTTGAAGGCGTGACCAGGTGGCATTGCATGCAGAGGCTGCTGTGGAGAGGGCCATGGCACCGGGCCACCGGAGAGCATAGCACTGTGCGGGGTAGGCAGGAGCTGACTGAAAGGAAGTGAGCTGGAAGAGCCGGGAACAAGATGGTCGCAGTGGCCTAGGCGGCTGACTTTGCACTGTGAGCAGGAGCCAGTGGTGGCACACCACCTGGCAGTGTATATTCTAATCTGAAAATACCTTCCATGAAATCCTTTTAAAAAATAAGTAATGCTGACTGTTTTTGTAAAACAATGAAATGGAGACTGTCATTTCCAGGTCCCCATGGTCTCAAATGTGCGTCAGCTTCATAATGCCTCCTGCTGTGGCACACGTCCTTGAGATCTAGGCTATAGACTCAGAGCATCTGATGGTTCCATACCTGTGAATTTTCTTTTGCATACAAAACCAGTTGGAGGTATAGTGGGAAAGTGCTACTTCTTTTATTAAGCACATGTTATGGAAGCAAGTTCATGATTACCCAATGTGTACCTGCTTATGAAAATTGACTCCTATATGTTTGTACGTGTAAATAAAACTGTTGTATATGAGGAGTTTGAAGATGAAGCATGAGGACTCTGCGATGTCAGACCTTTTCTTCCCATTCTCAAATTTGTGACAAGAAGTTGTGATCCCATGGAAAATTCAAAAATTGGAGTTCTATAGAAAAAAGTCTGCATGAATTGAGGCCTTGAAGTATCCTGAAGTGAATGAACTTAGAAGAAAAAAATATACAAATTCAGTAAGGAAAAATTCATTCACTTGTGGATGGATTATCATGGATTGACTGGTGGAAGCAAATGTATCCACAGTATGAGGGCTGGGCATATAGCTCAGTTGGTAGAGGGCTTGCCTAGCATACACACAAGAACCTGGGGTTCAATCTCCCACACCAAAGGAAAAAAAAAAAAAAACGGAGCATGAACACTCCACCCTTGAAAACTTGGAAGATAAATTTTATGTAGGAAATTCTTTATAGTTGTTCATTTTGAAAATTGTCAGGTGGTATAATATTTTATTAAGGAATATTTTTAATAAGTCTAATTTTTATCAGAATGTCATTCTTAGAAGTATCATTTGCTTGATTAGTAAGTACTATTATAAAGAAAATTTTTAGGGTTGGGTATGCGGCTCAGTTGGAAAGTGCTTGTTTGGCATGTGTGAGGTCCTGGGATCAATCCCCAGCTTTGTAAATTTGAAAAAAAGAGAGAATTAAAGAAAGCTTTATATTTAAGATGGGAGTGTATTTAAAATTATGCATAACTCTCTAAGGTTTCATCATTTGCACACATATTATTTCTTGATGTAGTAGGATAGTAGTTTAGAACAGAGTGGTGAAACTGTACTATTCAATTAGGTTTTACATTTTTAAAGAGATTGGAATAAAACAAATGATTTTAAAGAAATTTTGAGATTTTTAAAAAATTTTATTTTTTTAATACTAAGAATTTAACCCAGGAGCACTTAAACACTGAGCCACATACCCGGCCTTTTTTTTATCTTTTTAAATTTTTAGACACTGTCTCATGAAAATTGCTTAGGGCCTCACTAAGTTGTTGAGTCTGGCTTTGACCTTGTGATTCTCCTGCCTCAACCTCCTGAGCTGCTGGGATTAGAGGTGTACATCAATATACCCAGCAAAGAGATATTTTTTAAAACAAGAAAAGAGTTTCTTCCATATTCTGTGACTATGTGAATTGAGTGGTGATATGGAGTTTTAAAATGTTTTAATTCGTTATACATGAAAATGCATTTTGACACACACATAAATGACATGTAACTTCTCATTCTGATTGTACATGATGTGGAGTTACACTAGTTGTGTAATCATATATGCACATAGGGTACAAATGTCTGATATATTATACTATTATTTCTACCCCCATTCTTCCTCCCCTTCCTTACCTCCCCTTTGTCTAATCCAAAGTACCTCTGTTCTTTCCTGTCCCACACCCCCATGGTGAATTAGCATCCACATATTAGAGAAAATATTCAGCCTTTGGTTCTTTGAAATTGGCTTATTTTGCTTAGCACAATATTCTCCAGTTCCATCCATTTATCAGCAAATGCCATAATTGCATTCTTCTTTATGGTTGCGTACTAAACCATTGTGCAAATATACCACATTTTCTTTATCCATTCATTTGTTAAAGGGTATCCAAGTTGGTTGCATAGTTTAGCTATTGTGAATTGAGCTATTATAGACATTCACTGTAGTATGGTGAATAATCACATTTTATAACAGGTGCATCATATTTGCAGACAGGATCGATAAAGTGGTTTATAAATAATTTCTTAACTGAGTAGTTATGACATATGGAAACAGTTAATAGATTATGCACTTAAAACAAATCTAGCTTAGATTTCTGACATCATAGTTTAGTGGACAAAGCTTAGGGGTAGCAAGTGGAAAACCAGTTTATCCCAGTGTGTTAAAGATGTCATTTTGTACTTGAAACACAATCTATTTTTTTTTTTTTTTTTTTTTATTGTAAACAAATGGGATACATGTTGTTTCTCTGTTTGTACATGGCGTAAAGGCATACCATTTGTGTAATCATAAATTTACATAAAGCAATGTTGTTTGATTCATTCTGTTATTTTTTTCCCTTCCCCCCACCCCTCCCACCCCTCTTTACCCTCTATACAGTAGTTCCTTCCTCTATACTTGCCCCCCTCCCTAACCCTAACTCTAACCCTTCCCTCCCCCCCATTATGTGTCAACCTCCACTTATTAGCGATATCATTCGTCCTTTGGCTTTTTGAGATTGGCTTATCTCACTTAGCATGATATTCTCCAATTTCATCCATTTGCCTGCAAATGTCATAATTTTATCATTCTTTATGGCTGAGTAATATTCCATAGTATATATATACCACAGTTTCTTTATCCACTCATCAATTGAAGGGCATCTAGGTTGGTTCCACAGTCTGGCTATTGTGAATTGAGCAGCTATGAACATTGATGTGGCTGTATTTCTGTAGTATGCAGATTTTAAGTCCTTTGGGTATAGGCCAAGGAGTGGGATAGCTGGGTCAAATGGTGGTTCCATTCCAAGTTTTCTAAGGAATCTCCACACTGCTTTCCATAGCGGCTGCACTAATTTGCAGCCCCACCAGCAGTGTATGAGTGTACCTTTCTCCCCACATCCTCGCCAACACCTGTTGTTGCTCGTATTCTTGATAATCGCCATTCTAATTGGGGTGAGATGGAACCTTAGGGTGGTTTTGATTTGCATTTCTCTTATTACTAGAGATGTTGAACATTTTTCCATATGTTTGTTGATTGCTTGTAGATCTTCTTCTGTGAAGTGTCTATTCATTTCCTTAGCCCATTTGTTGACTGGACTGTTTGAATTCTTGGAGTAGAGTTTTTTGAGTTCTTTATAGATTCTGGAGATTAGTGCTCTATCGGAAGTATGATTGGCAAAGATATTCTCCCACTCTGTAGGCTCTTTCTTCGCATTGCTGATAGTTTCCTTTGCTGAGAGAAAGCTTTTTAGTTTGAATCTATCCCAGTGGTTGATTCTAGCTTTTATTTCTTGTGCTATGGGAGTCCTGTTAAGGAAGTCTGGTCCTAGACCAACAAGATGAAGATTTGGACCTACTTTTTCTTCTATAATCTGCAGGGTCTCTGGTCTGATTCCGAGGTCCTTAATCCATTTTGAGTTTAGTTTCGTGCATGGTGAGAGATATGGGTTTAGTTTCATTCTGTTGCATATGGATTTCCAATTCTCCCAGCACCATTTGTTGAAGAGGCTATCTTTTCTCCATTGCATATTTTTGGCCCCTTTGTCTAGTATGAGAAAATTGTATTTATTTGGGTTTGTGTCCGTGTCCTCTATTCTGTACCATTGATCTACCTTTCTATTTTGGTACCAATACCATGCCGTTTTTGTTACTATTGCTTTGTAGTAGAGTTGAAGATCTGGTATTGCAATACCCCCTGTTTCACTCTTCCTGCTAAGGATTGCTTTAGCTATTCTGGGTTTCTTATTCTTCCAGATGAATTTCATAATTGCCTGCTCTATTTCTGTAAGGTACGTCATTGGGATTTTAATTGGAATTGCATTGAATTTGTATAGCACTTTAGGTAGTATGGCCATTTTGACAATATTAATTCTTCCTATCCAAGAACATGGAAGATCTTTCCATCTTCTAAGGTGTTCTTTAATTTCTTTCTTTAGTGTTGTATAGTTCTCATTGTAGAGGTCTTTCACCTCTTTTGTGAGATTGATTCCCAAGTATTTTATTTTTTTCGAGGCTATTGTGAATGGGGTAGTTTTCCTAATTTCTCTTTCTGAAGATTCATCACTTATGTATAAAAATGCGTTGGATTTATGGGCATTGATCTTGTAACCTGCTACTTTACTGAAATCACTTATGAGTTCTAAGAGTTTTCTGGTGGAATTTCCAGGTTCCTCTAAATATATAATCATGTCATCAGCGAACAGGGATAGTTTGAGTTCTTCTTTTCCAATTCGTATCCCTTTAATTTCTTTGGTTTGTCTAATTGCTCTGGCCAGAGTCTCAAGAACGATGTTGAATAGAAGTGGTGAAAGAGGGCATCCCTGCCTTGTTCCAGTTTTTAGGGGGAATGCTTTCAGTTTTTCACCATTTAGAATGATATTAGCCATGGGCTTAGCATAAATGGCCTTTACAATGTTAAGGAATGTTCCCACTATCCCTATTTTTTCTAGTGTTTTGAGCATGAAGGGGTGCTGTATTTTATCAAATGCTTTTTCTGCGTCTATTGAAATAATCATGTGATTCTTGACTTTAAGTCTATTAATATGGTGAATTACGTTTATTGATTTCCTGATGTTGAACCAACCTTGCATCCCTGGGATGAAACCCACTTGATCATGGTGCACTATCTTTTTAATATGTTTTTGTATGCGATTTGCTAAAATTTTGTTGAGAATTTTTGCGTCGATGTTCATTAAGGATATTGGTCTGAAATTTTCTTTCCTTGATGAGTCTCTGTCTGGTTTAGGTATCAGTGTGATATTGGCTTCATAGAATGAGTTTGGGAGGGTTCCCTCCTCTTCTATTTTATGGAATACTTTGAGAAGTATTGGAATGAGCTCTTCCTTAAAGGTTTTGTAGAACTCGGCTGAGAACCCATCTGGTCCCGGACTTTTCTTTGTTGGTAGGCTTTTGATGACTTCTTCTATTTCAGTACTTGAAATTGGTCTATTTAAATTGTTTATGTCCTCCTCATTCAGTTTAGGCAATTCATATGTCTCTAGAAACCTGTTGATGTCTTCGAAATTTTCTATTTTGTTGGAGTATAGATTTTCAAAATAGCTTCTAATTATGTTTTGTATTTCCATCCTGTCTGTAGTGATATTTCCTTGTTCATTCCGAATTTTAGTGATTTGGGTTTTCTCTCGTCTTCTCTTTGTTAGTGTGGCTAAAGGTTTATCAATTTTGTTTATTTTTTCAAAGAACCAACTATTTATTTTGTCAATTTTTTGTATTGTTTCTTTTGTTTCAATTTCATTGATTTCAGCTCTGAGTTTAACAATTTCCTGTCTTCTACTACTTTTGGTGCTGTTCTGTTCTTCTTTTTCTAAGGCTTTGAGCTGTAGTGTTAGGTTGTTTATTTGTTGAGTTTTACTTCTTTTATTAAATGCGCTCCATGAAATAAATTTCCCTCTAAGTACTGCTTTCATAGTGTCCCAGAGGTTTTGATATGATGTTTCTTTGTTCTCATTTACCTCTAAGAATTTTTTAATTTCCTTCTTAATATCTTCTGTTATCCATTCATCATATAATAGCATATTGTTTAACCTCCAGATGTTGGAATAGTTTCTGTGTTTTACTCTTTCATTTATTTCTAACTTCAATCCATTATGATCTGATAGAATACATGCTAGTGTCTCTATCTTCTTGTATTTGCTAACATTAGCTTTGTGGCATAATATATGGTCTATTTTAGAGAAGGATCCATGTGCTGCTGAGAAGAAAGTGTATTCACTCTTGGTTGGATGGAATATTCTATAAATGTCCGTTAAGTCTAAATTATTGATTGTGTTGTTGAGATCTATGGTTTCTTTGCTCAATTTTTGTCTGGAAGATCTGTCCAGTGGTGAGAGCGGCGTGTTAAAATCACCTAGTATTATTGTGTTGTGGTCTATTTGGTTTCTGAAATTGAGAAGGATTTGTTTGACATACATAGATGAGCCACTGTTTGGGGCATAGATGTTTATGATTGTTATATCTTGCTGATTTATGCTTCCCTTAAGCAGTATGAAATAACCTTCTTTATCCCTTCTGACTAACTTTGGCTTGAAGTCCACATTATCGGAAATGAGGATGGATACTCCAGCTTTTTTGCTGAGTCCATGTGCATGGTATGTTTTTCCCCATCCTTTCACCTTTAGTCTATGGGTATCTTTTTCTATGAGGTGAGTCTCTTGCAGGCAACATATTGTTGGATCTTTCTTTTTAATCCAGTCTGCCAGTCTATGTCTTTTGATTGATGAATTCAGGCCATTAACGTTCAGGGTTATTATAGAGAAATGATTTGGTTTCCCGGTCATTTGGTTCATTTTTAAAATTTTGTTTATTTATTTGTTTGACACAACTTGTTTCCTCCTTTATTTGACAATTCCTTTAGGATAATTCCTCCCTTTGCTGATTTGCTTCTTTGTTTTTCATCTCTTCCTCATGGAATATTTTGTTGAGAATGTTCTGTAATGCTGGCTTTCTTTTTGTAAATTCTTTTAGCTTTTGTTTATCATGGAAGGATTTTATTTCATCGTCAAATTTGAAGGTAAGTTTTGCTGGGTATAAGATTCTTGGTTGGCATCCATTTTCTTTCAGGGCTTGAAAAATGTTGTTCCAGGACCTTCTAGCTTTTAGGGTCTGGATTGAAAAATCTGCTGATATGCGTATTGGTTTCCCCCTGAATGTAATTTGGTTCTTTTCTCTCACAGCCTTTAAAATTCTGTCTTTATTTTGTATGTTAGGTATTTTCATTATAATGTGCCTTGGTGTGGGTCTGTTGTAATTTTGTGTATTTGGAGTCCTGTAAGCCTCTTGAACTTGATTTTCCATTTCATTCTTCAGATTTGGGAAATTTTCTGATATTATTTCATTGAATAGGTTGTTCATTCCTTTGGCTTGTTTCTCTAGGCCTTCCTCAATCCCAATAATTCTTAAATTTGGCCTTTTTATGATATCCCATAGTTCTTGTAGATTCTGTTCATGATTTCTTACCATCTTCTCTGTTTGTTCAGCTTTGTTTTCAAGGTTAAATATTTTGTCTTCAATGTCTGAGGTTCTGTCTTCCAGGTGTTCTATCCTATTGGATATGCTTTCTATGGAGTTCTTAATTTGGTTTATTGTTTCCTTCATGTCAAGGATTTCTGTTTGGTTTTTTTTCAATATCTCTAACTCTTTATTGAAATGATCTTTTGCTTCCTGTATTTGCTCTTTTAACTGTCGATTGGTGCGATCAATCAATGCTTGCATTTGCTCTTTCATCTCATCATTCAATGCTTGCATTTGCTCTTTCATCTCCTCGTTTGCTTCTCTGATCATTTTAATTATGTACATTCTGAACTCCTTTTCTGTCATTTCTTCTGCCATGCTGTCATTGGGTTTTATTGATGTAACATCTAGATTTGTTTGCAGCATTTTCTTTCCTTGTTTTCTCATGTTGTTCAGATATCAGTGGACCGCTGAGATATTGCAGATTTCCTCTGTTGATTTACAATGACCCTGAAGATTTCTATATATATCCCCTCTTAGCCTTCAGTAGGCTGAAGTCTTGGAGGAGGTTGATAATGCGGTGCTCCACAAGGAAGCTGCCTCTCTAGGAGTGGTGGCCTTCAGGTGGGGTATATTCCCTGCTAGTGGGCAGAGGTGCCTCCACTTGTTGACCAATGGTCATCCAAAGGGGACCTAGGCTGTGGGCTGAGGCAAGGCCTGTTTGGGCCTGAGCCTCTGGTTTTACCGTCCTTGTGGGAAACCTCACCCAGCAGGGAAGACTCACCCGGTGGGGAGGTCTCGCTGGTCAGTTTCCTCCTAGAGGTTCCCCTCAATTTACATCTACTGCCTGGGCTGGGCTGCCTTCCTCTGCAAAGTTTCCAGGGGCCCGGCCCTACCTCCTGGGCCTGGGAGCCTCACCCTTCGCAGATGAATCTCCTTAGGCTGCCCCTCCTCAGAGAATTTGCCCATAGGCCTGGAACCTTCGCTCCGCCCTAAGCCTGTCTCTGTGCGGCTCTTCCACCCAGAAGCCTCCTAGATCCTGGGACCCTGTTCTGCACCTAATCGCCTGGCTGCGTGGCCCCTCCTCTGAGCAGCCACCTGTGGCCCCGAACAATCGCTCTGAGTCCCAGAGACCCGCCACAGGCCTCTTCCTCCAGACAGCTGCCCAGTATGCCGGTGCGGTCACTAGGAGTCCAAGAAACTCACTTCGTGCCTCCTCCTCCCACCAACCACCCGTAGCCCGGGGCAATCAATCACTCCGAGTCGAAGTGACCCTGCCCGTTCCTCCTCCTTCTCCAGATAACCCCCCGGGTGTTCAGGAGCAGTCCCTCTGAGTGGCTCTGAATCCACGTGACCCGCTGCACGGGTCCTCTGGGCCACCGCCCGGAGCTCTGGTGTGGTCCCTCAAGACCAAGCGTCCCACCACGCTTCTCCTCCAGGCAGCCCCCCTGTGTTCAGGAGCTGTCACTTTAAGACCAAATAACTCACCACTCGCCTTCTCCTCTGAGCAGCCGCCTGGAGCGCTAATGCAGTCACTGCGAGTCCAAAGGACCCGCCGCGCTCCTTCTCCTCCTTCTCCTACTCCTCCGGGCAGGCCCCGGGGTTCAGAAGTGGTCAGGGTCCAAACAGCTCGCCACGCAGCCCCTTCTCTGGCAACCGCCTGTAGTTCCCGTATAGTCGCCCGAATCCAAGCGGCTGCTCCTCTTCCTCCTCGTCCTCAGGGCAGGCCCCGGGGTTCAGAAGCGTCGTTCTGATTCCAAACAGCTCGCCGCGCGGCTTCTCCTCTGGCAACCGCCTGCAGCTCTGGCGCAGTCTCTCCGAATCCAAGTGGCCACGCTCCTCTCCTCCTCCTCAGGGCAGGCCCTGGTGTCCTGAGTCCACACAGTTCTCCCCGCCTCTCCTCCCCCGGGCAGCCGCCGGAGCCCCAGTGGCTGCTCCGAGTCCCAGCGCTGTGCCACAATCTATTTTTTTTAAACACAATTGTTTGAAAAGTCCTAAACTCCCTCACCAAGCCCAAAATAAGATGAGCAGTATAATTTATAACTGAGAAATTTGGTTTTGGGGAATGCATGCCAATAAAGGAATAATGCCAAAGTGAATGCCATGCATCTTACACCTCCTAAAGTTTTCTGAGGAACAGTTGAGGAATGGTAATTTGTTTGTTTGTTATTTTCACAATCTCAGAGTGCTGGTGACTCAACCTTGGGCCTCTGGCATGAGAGGCAGGCATCCTAGGAGATAGGCTTTATGGCCTGCACTGAGGAATAGTAATTTGGAAAGATTGGAAATGATGAAAATGGACAACTAAGTATTCTCTAGAAATGTATCACTTGGTTCTTGTCTGTGACTAAAGAACTGAAGACATAAATAAATTATGACATGCATTTAGAATACCTTGTTCCATCATTGGAAAGTATCCACTGATAAGCAGATACAGTGTGTTCCTTGTTGCATTGCTGATGGAATAAAAATTATTATTTAATCATCATAGAATTAGTCCTAAGAGACTAAAACAAGTGAGTTTATTTAACCAGAAGCCCCAGTTGACTTTCAAATGCCAGAGGCCACAAAACACTTCATTTATATGCTTAGTTGTATAGCATATTTATGATGTATACTAATAAAAATTTTTTAGTTCACGAATACAGATACATTTCCTGGACACTGACTAGATGCTGGCAAATGGGTAGATTTAGTCATGTGTGTCTTGGACATATGTGTGGTTAAACAGATTTTTCTCTTTTTTCCCCTCCTTTTCCTTCTTCCCTGGAAACAAGTAATAATATTATTATAGTGGGTTTGAATGGAGTCACTTGTCAGAGGTGGATTGGGGAACGTTTCCTGTCCTTCATAAAAATTCACCTTGGTATTTTAATTCAGATAGCAATTTTCAGTGGTGTGTCTGTAGCTATCAAGCATGAGCAAATTTTTAAATTGTTGCCTTCCATTGTTACTGCACAGCTTTGTATCAGGATTTCTCTTCCCTATTATCTAGGGCATCTCTTGTGGCCTGTGATTGCTTGAAGTACACTTCTCTCTGCCAGGCAGTTGTTCTTTGTCTGGTCTGCCTCATCTCATGATTTATCACTCAGGATTTCCACTGAAAACTAGTGTGCATTATTACTCACTTGAAATAATGAATGTGACTCATTCTTCTGAATCTACTCCTTCCTCTTATTTTTCCCCCATGTTATTTGACTTGAAACAATTAATGCCTGCTGGAGTTTTCAATGTAAGTTGCTCTTGTACTTGGAGCATGGGATGAGGGTGGGGCACTCTAGAGCACTCACAAGTTACAGGGGATGTCTACTTGTGTTATGTGTCATATAGGAAATTGGTGTTAAATAGTATAGCAAGTCCTTTTGTAACAGAAAAACCTTTCGGTATAAAATAACAATTTGTATTTTACAAATTCAAGTTTATAACATACATAAGGTAGGTTTTGAGGTGATTGAATGTCACTCTGTTTCAGTAAGCTGGGTGATTTTTTTTTTCCCCTCTGTTGCTTAAAAGAATGGCTTTTCAAACTTAGACATAACTTAGTTTTGAGTTCTTGATTTGAATTCTGTGGATAAAATTTAGATCTCTGTGAAATTCAGTGACTGATGTACATCTCTAGTTCTTGTTTTTTTTTTTTTTTTTTTTTTTTTTTTTGATAAAGGGGAAAGGGAGTGGGTATCATAAATAAAAGCTCAAAGATGAGAAAGCAAGACTGGACAGCCAGAACCTTACATGATGGTAAAATGTGACAAATTCTAGGTCAACCCAACCATGAGGAGACTGTTATCAGACTCTTATGGCCAGTCTTTATTACTGATACCATGCCCAGTCATTAGCAGGGGGTTATCCACGAAGAACTTGGTCTGATCTTAAATGCTAAAGGTAACAGAGATTTTGGAAACTGTCAGCTAAATATGCTCCTTGCCATGGAAGAGAAAGCCATTTCCTGAAGGAGATATGATCAGGACAACTTCATGCATTATGTACGTATTATTCTTTTGAAAGCTATTGTTCAGTACTTTTCTTTCTTCCTTTTTTAAAAATTCGCATTTCAGTAACTACATTGTAAATCATAATCCCTTAGTACTAAGACATAATGGTAACTGGTTTTGTTACCTCTCTCAACTCAAAATTAACACTGGTGCATTCACAATATTGAAGTATTTCAGCCTTTTGGAAAAATTGAAAAGTTTTCCATGTAATCCATGTTGATAGTTTACAAAAGTTAAGAATAAGATACCTGGTGGTTTTTTGGTCTATTTTTCAGTGTTTCTTTATCACATAATATGATGTCATAATTGGTTGCAGCTATTCTGATTAGACTCAGGCTACCCATGGCACTGAGCAAGTGGTTACAACTCTTTGACACTGCATATCTCTTTACCTTCACTGACAGATATGCGGACTCCTGAACACTGTTGATAATTGCATTTAAGTATAATTTACTTTTGTGAAAGTCTTCTATATTTTATTTTATGGGTTTAAAAATCTCTCCTGAAAAGGTTTCTAATTCTCTGACTGACAATGGAGTCTTCAGCAAGAAAGGTTATAAATTTTATGTCAGCCTTCCTAATTTGTACCCTGGTGGAAGAGAGGTGAATGTTAGGGTTCTGGTCTTCACTGCTGCTTATTGAAATGTATGTGGCTTTTCTTGGTGATTCAAGAGACCAATACATTATTTATCATGAGATATTTCATGCACCTTAGAATAATCCTTTAAGGCAGATTCAGCATTAGATTATTCCTTTTTTTTTTTTTTCTTTTCTTTTTTTTCCCCTAATTGTTAAGGCCTTGCTATGTAACTCAGGCTGGTCTTGAACTGCTAGACTCATCCTATTGTCTCAGTCTCCTAGTAGCTGGGACTGCAGGCCCATGTCACCTATCCAGCTCCCACCCAACTATTTTTGAATCTTTCTTTAATAGTGTAGTATAATGCATTTGTTAATGAAAGTATATATGAGATCTGAACAAAACATGGAACTCCCTCATTAAACAATAATATGAGGACAGTCTTGATAGCATATTATTATAGCAGTTAAACATTTATTTCATTTATATTACTTTATTTGTTACCCAAAACAAATTTTTGAAAGAATCAAGGCAAGCATTAGATGCATTTTGTATAAGAAAGTTATGTTCATGTAAAGTTCAGTTAAAAAGAGCAGTCAATCTGAATGGAATATAGATCTGAGTCAAAAGTCATTGTTCTTTCTTCTGGGGGCAACTGCTTCTCTGATTAAAAGAAATCTCACTATGCTTTATATAAAGTACTTCTCTTTGATTTAAAATAATTTTCCTCTTCTGCTACCTTACTGTTGCCCCACAGCAGTTCACCTCATCCCACAATTTGTATAAAAGCCTTCAAAAGTTTGTAGTTTTCTTTATTAAGACCATCTTTCATCATTTTGTATCTCTATTCAGTTCTGTAAGTATTTGAGCTGTAAATACTAACACTGTACTGTTGACTGTACACGAGATGTGAGGGACTCTGTGGAGTTCATCATGTAAGTGTGCAACCCTGGCTTTATAACTACAGTTTTTTCCTCTATAAAATGGGGGACATAATACCCATCTCATGGGGTCACTGTGAGAACTATATGATGAATATTGCTGAGGACATGTTAAATGAAGTTTTGAGAATGCAGTCTTATTTTCACTTGATATATTTTATCATCTCTGAAGTTTACACAATGTAAAATTAACTTCACAGTTCTTGACCTTTGAGTATTGAGATATTTTTTATTAATTTAGGTTTGTTTATACTGATTCATAAACCAAAATTGTACATATTTGTAGGGAACCATGTGTGTTTTGATGTTTCCATTGTATAATGCTTAAATCACAATAAATGTCTATCTGTTCTAATATTTGTGATTTCTTTCTGAAGAAAGCATTCAATATTCTTTCTTCCAATGTTTTTGAAATATATATCTTCCATTTTTATCTATGGTCACCCTATCATGCTGGAGAACTTACTGCTCCTAACTATAACTTTGTACACACTGTTTATTCTCTCCCCATTCTGCCCTCTTACCCTCCTCCTCTTCTTTAGCTTGTGGTAATAAATATTCTACTTTAAAAAAATCTGTGAAGTAAACTATTTTAGGTAAGCTTTTTTAAAGAGTGAGATCATTTATTACTTGTCTTCCTGGGCCTAACTTCTTTCATTTAACATAATTTCCAGTGCCATCCATGTTGTAACAAATGGCAGGATTTTGTTCTGTTTCTGTACCTGAGTTGTGTACCATTTTGTATACTTATGAATCAATAAAAGAATGTTCAGGTTGTTTCCTTTTCTTATTTACTTGAATAGTGCTACAATAAACAAAGGAATGAAAATATCTCTCCCATATACTGATTTATTTCCTGAATATTTAGCCAGTGGGGAATGCTGAATCACATGGCAGTTTTATTATAATATTTTTGAAGGGCCTCCATACTGTTTTCTATAATGGCATACCAATTTACATTACTACCAACACTGCACCTGGGTTCACTTTTCTCCACATTCTTGCCAGCATTTATTTTTTTGATAGTAGCCATTTGTACTAAAATGAATTATACATGCTTAATTGTGCTTTTGACTTGTAATCATCAGTGACATGGAGCAGTTTTTTGGCCATTTGTATGTCTTCTTTGGTGAAATGCCTATTTAGGTCTAATGCCCAGTATAAAATCAAGTACATAGTTTTTTCTTTTGTCTTTTTTGCTATTGAGATTTTGAAATTTCTTCTATTCTAGTTATCAACCTCTTTGCAAATGTATCATTTGTATATTTTCTCCCATACTTTGGGTTGTTTCTTCACTTTGCTTTTGTTAACTGTGCAGAAGATATTCTTCTTTGATTTAATCCCACTTGTCTATTTTTTATTTTGTTTCCTGTACTTTTGAATTCTTCCTCAAGACTCCTTGCCTATTCCAGTGTCCTGAAGTGTTTCTCCTATGTTTAATTCTAGTAATTTTATAGTTTAAACACTTAAAGTTGATTTTTATAAACTGATGGGTAATAGGGACCTAATTTAATTTTTTTCTCTATGTGAAAACCCAATTATTAAATGCCATTTAATGAAGAAAGTGTCATTTTCCCTAGACCTTTCTTCTCATCTTAGTAATAAAATCAGTTGGCTGTGGATATGTGAGTTTACTTGTAGGATCTCTATTTTGTTTCACTTGTCTGTTTTTTTTTTTTTTATGCCAATACTCAGTGTAACAACATTTTTTAACATTTTTTTTTGACTTTTGATGGACTTTTATTTTTATTTTTTTATATGCAGTCCTGAGAATCAAACCCAGTGCTTCTCACATGCTAGGCAAGTGCTGTGAGCCACTACCCCAACCCATAACTTTTTTGACCTATGCTTAGCTATAACCCTGCTTCCAAGTAAGCTTTCAAAAACACAGAATTACTGTGCTAACTGACCTTTTTAAAGAGTCACTTATGAATCTTAATGCAATGTAAAGATAGAAAGAGCCGGCACCTGTGTAAACAAAAGCCTCTTCCCTAACTGCCCTCAGCCCCTCATAAAAAACTCAGCCTGTGTAAGTACGAAGCTCTTTCCTAATTGCCCTCAAACCCCTCATAAAAGCTGCAAAGAATCTTCACCTCTTATCTGTAAAGGCCAGGCAGCTGACCTTGCCGGTGCAAAGGCAAACTTAAAAGATAATGATAACACTCCTCTCGGAGACTCAGAACTTAAAATAACATCATATATAATTTTATGTCAGCCAATTAAAAAGAACACTGTAAAACTTTTTGCCTTTCATTATAAATAGGCCTGTTGAATAAAGGCTCAGGGCCTCTTGGCATCACCGGGTTACCATGTGCGCAGAGGACCAGGCTCGAGCTTGCCAAAAAATGACTCTTTGTTGCTTGCATTGATTGTGGTCTCTGATGGTCTTTGTGGGGTTTCGAGCCATTGGGCATAACAGTAACACTTGTCCATTCCATTAACTTTAGAAAGTAATAGTAGATTATCCTGTTACTTTCATTTTTAGATATTATTGAGTGCTTTATTAAATTTCTTAAGATAGAGATTTGTTAAATCAGGAATAAATATAAAGATGTATTAGGCACTTCTTCTGTTTTCTTATTCCATGATTGTTTTTTCTTTCAGCACATGTAATTTTTGTACTTTTATGAGATTTAAATCTGTAATTTTTTGCTTCACTTTTCTTGGTGTAATTTAATTCTAAAACATTGAGCTGATGACTTCAGAGTGATTTTTGGAAAGATTATTAAGTCCTTTATAAAACTTTATTGATAGTTCTTCATAATATTTTATTATTATGACAGTTATTTATAGTTTCAAAGATTAGTGAGCATGGTATGGATGGCTTAATGTAATTATGGAACTGGGTTGCATTAAGGCATTAGGAACATTTATTTAATAGGCAAATAGAAGTGCCAAGTAAACCTTATAGTCTAAATTCTCCTTAGGGTTTACAGGAAGGAGATGACTTAATTTATTTTATTGTTGTTTCATAGAGTGTTGGTAGATGCTTCAGAGCAGTGATAATTTGGGGGGAATAGATTGCTTTTTTTTAACCTCTTCTAGCTGTATGGTGCAAGCTAAGAGAAATTAGTTGGATGAATTAGTTGGATATAAAATTGTTGAAATTTTATCCTTTTTGACATATCAAAAACTTTATATGATTCTACCGAATGTTTATTTTCTAATCAAATAAAGGAAACTCATCAAGAAATGTCTTTAGTTAGTAGTTGAGAATGAATGTTAGTACTTCTATTTCCCTAATAGCTTGTCAAATAATTGAAAAGGAGGACAAAATCTCTTCAGTTGAAATCTATTTATCTCAGAATACAACTTATAGCTCCCAAATCTTTCCATAGAAGATGACCTTGGAATTTTACATGCTATGCTATGTTAACCTTTTCTGAATTGATGAGGAATTTGCCTGCAGAGAACCATTGAAGCCCAGAAATCTTGTGTTTTGCGATCCCAAAGTTTGTTAATTTGACATATCATTAACATTAGTACTCTAGGTTGACTTCTTGTCCATTGTTTTACTTTTCCATCAGTTTTTGCATACTGTATCTGGCAGAGAAGCAGGGAATTGTGCTCACAAAAGGGGCTTTGTGTTAGCTTTCTATTCTTTTTATAACAAACTATCATAGATTTAGGAGCCTTAAAAAGTCCATAAATTTATCTTCCCATTTTGTAGCTTTAAAGTCCAACATGGTTTTCATGGGATCACAGTCAGGTTATCAGAATAGTTGTGCTCCTGTCTTGAGGCTGTAGGGGAGAGCCTGCTTCCTCATCTTTTCCATTTTTAGAGGACACCATATCCCTCAACTCTGGTCCCCATTTTCCATCTTTAAAGAAGCTAGTAATGGTCATGTGGGGAAAGTCATCAAGTTAAGTTTTCCTTACCCAGTTTCAGTGATGACAACTTTGTCCCTGTGACCTAGCTCTGGAAACATGTTTTTAGTACCCAGGGGATTTAATTGACCTACCTGGATAATGCAGGTTGCCCATCCTATCACAGACTACTTAACATTAGTTATATTTGCAAAGTTCCTTTTTCCATGTAAGATAAAATATTCATTAGTTCCTGGAATTTGTATCAGGGTGTGTTTAGCAAAAGAATTAGAGGATAAGACAAGCTATGCTACAAAATCGCAATGCTTCACATGTACTTAGTCCTGTTATTTTCACCTCATTAACATTGTGTCATTTTCTTTTCACCGTGGATTCCTTTTGCAGAAATGCCATGTTAGAGTCCTGTGGCACTGTAACTCAACTTTTTAAATCACTTTCTATTCACTAAATGTATACAGGTATGAATAATTTTAAGTCTCATTAACATGTTTTTGCTGTCAGATCAAATTTGTTTTTCTGGATTTGTAGGGAAAATCCTTGGATAATGTCCTTATAAGTGCGAGGAAGGGTCCCCTCACTTTTTAGTCATATATTTATTTAATGTACAACAGGTATCATAGTTGGCTGTATATTTTCCAGTTTATAATATATACTACTGTTTTTATTACAGGGGGGATTATTCTGTGTTGTGGTTGTGTATTTTACATTCTTCTTTTTAACTTAGAAATATCCTCTTTAAAACCTAGGGTGAAGAGACATTCGCATGTATAACAATTTTTTGTCTCTATAACATGGTACTTTTTATTTTAAGGATGAATGAGAAGCCAGTGCTAGTTTGAAAAATGTAACATTTTATATGTTATTGATTTTGGGGTAATAACAGTTTCTACATTGCCTGTTAATGAGCTAAATTTTAGTAGTTTAAAGTTTAATAATACTTAAAAATATGTAGTTACTCTTGTCCTATAATATTTCACAACATACTTTTATCTGAATAATGTTTATTTTATGATGGGGACATTGGGAAGAGGGGAACTCTTTTCCTGGTCCAAATGTTACCCAGACTTAATAAGCATCTACAAATGGTAAAGAATATGTAATTTCATTACCACCTAAAAGAATGTTACTTATTTGCATATGTCAATTTAAAGTACAACATATAAGTTTATTTTATTTGGAAAAAATTTTTATCACTGAGGGAAAAATCACAGTTATGAAAAAATCTTATACAACCACATTTCACACAAAATAAGCAATTTATTTTAATTTAATTGTTGGCTCTTGGTCATTTGCCAGTCTATTCTTCTATCATATTGCATTAGACTCATTCTTCCTTAAACAGGCCTCTTTTTTCTTTAATATTCTTTTCTTTTTCAATTAGATAACTAATTGTTTTTCATAATTTCACTGGTCACAGTGGACAGTTTGGCTCTCTGCTCCTGTAACATGAGATTCAACACAGGAGAAATGAAATAGTCAAAAATATAATTTTTTTTTTTTTTTTTTTGGTGCTGAGGATTGAACTCAGGGGCAGTTGGCTACTGAGCCACATCCCTAGCCCTATTTTGTTTTTATATAGAGACAGGGTCTCACTGAGTTGCTTACCACCTCACTTTTGCTCAGGCTAGATTTGAACTCTCAATTTTCCTGGTTTGTGTTTTCTTTTAAATGAGAGGCATTAGTCTTTAGAACTTTCTATTTCAAAAATATTCTATTTTAAATTTCTGCTCTTTCTGAATAATTTTTTTTTACTTCTGAGAGTTTTTAAAATTCATTTTAAATCTAATGTATCTGTAGAAAATAAATAAATAACATTTTAAACTGAACAATTATACATATTTTGATTTCATACTTTAATATTTTCAGTACCAAAACCATTAAAACTGCAATTTGTTGTCACTTCAGCCTTGAAACAATATTTGTATAATAGAATTTACCATATGTTTATGTATATGTAGGTATACATACATACATACAGGTTTATGAATATATAAAGCATGTTTGTATGTATGAAAGAGAATGGTATATATGCCAGGTTGTCCTAAGTTGAGTAGGCACTGATTTTTTTTCATGTTTTTTCACATCTTTTTTACTGAGTAAGATATTTAAGTGCAGAAAAGAGAGGTAACCAATTGACTTGATCATCCTCTGCCACTTATGAATCCCTCAATTATAATTTTAAGAAAACTTGTTTATATATATATATATATATATATTTTTTTTTTTTTGGCACTGTAACGCCCCCAAAAAGGAAACCACAACTCTGCCCCATGGATGGAGGGCAACCCCAATCAACCGCAGGAGGTGTCACTTGATGCAAACTGCAAGAGGTGTTTATTCCAGCGCGCTGGGACCCAACTTGAGGAGTCGAGTCTCTAGCAGAAAATCTTGTAGGTTTATAAAGGCAGAAACCACACATCAGGAGGGGTCACACATGAAAGGGGGAAAAGGGGGAACAAAGCTGCCAGGAAATTTCAAAGGGGGTCTGGGTTTGCTGACAACATGTTTCACAATGTTTTACAACAGGGTGTAGATTCTGGTCAATAGTTTCTGGTAATCCTACTATCTGACTATCAGGCTCAATTTACTCTTTTACTCTCTGGGGCTGTTTCCTGGAACAGCTTTAAGGACTTTGTTCCCATTACTGGGAGGGAAACCTTAGGGAGTTGAGATAAAACAGACAGCTTAAAAAAATGTCCATTCTTTCAGTACCAGGTGTTAACCCAGGGGCACTTAACCACAAGCCACATCTCCAGCCCTTTTTTATTTTTTACTTTTTCGAGACATAATTTTGCTAAGTTACTTAGGGCCAAGCTAAGTTTCTGAGGTTGGCCTCAAACTTGTGATCCTCCTGCCTCAGCCTCCTGAGCTGCTGGACTTATAGGTGTGTACCACTGTGCCTGGATTGTGAATGTGTTCTTGATGCAGACATTTAACCTGCAATCCCAATACACTAAAATATCTCATTATTCTTGATTGTAAACAGGATTTTTTTTTTGGTGAGGGGTACTGAGGATTGTACTCAGGGGCTTTTGACCACTGAGCCACATCTCCAGGGTCTCACTGAGTTGCTTAGCACCTTGCTTTTGCTGAGGCTGGCTTTGAACTAAAGATCCTCCTGTCTCAGTCTCCCAAGCTGCTGAGATTACAAGTGTGTGCCACCTCATCTGGCTATAATAGGGTTTTAAGAAGGCCAGAGCATCTGTTGGAAGCAGATGACTGGAGAGACAGGAGCTGACTCAATGATAAAGGAGAAGTATGTGTCTGCCAAGCCTTAAGACTTGCCTAGTCTTTGCAATGTATCATTTATGTCTTTGCCCATTTCAGGGCAAACAGGCTGAGACTCAAAGAAGTTAAAAATAGGACTTTCAAGGTCACATCATTAGAAAGGAGTTGAAAGTCAAGAATTTACATCTATTTGATTTTACAAGTTATGTTAATTTCCCTTCTGCTCTGTTGGGCACTGGAGCAAAAGAGGAAGGGAAAGGCATGAGAGTAAATTGGAGGTAGTACCCTGGTGGCCATTATGTATCGTTAGGAAAATGACCCTTGTATGAGGTCCTGTGCAGAGAAGTTACATCTCCTATTTTGTCTTATTTTGGACCTTTACACATTTGAAAGCTGTGGTAGCTGTTTCATTTATTACTTACATTCTTCAAAACTTTCTAAGAAAGTCATTTCCAAATTCTTTGACATTTTTATAATATTCCTTCTCATTTTAAGACTGCAAGAACTCAAGAACCATGCCGGACATGGGAATTGACATAAGAGGGTTTATTAAGGAAACAGAGTGTCTCCCTGCAGGGAAAGAGAAAATGAGAGGAAGAGAAAGGGAGAGTGCAAGAGAGAGTGTGAAAAGCAAGGAGGAGAGAGAAAGAAAGTGAGTAGGAGAGAGAAAGCATGAGAAAAGATAGTGGGGAAGCTAATCCTTAAGCAGTTGAATTCTGCCGGGATAACAGGGGACCAATAACAGAAAAGGATACTTGCAAGCTGATGAACCAATAGCTAGCTAGGATGTTCTCACACTGACAAGTAGTTGGGAGGTGCGGAAATGGCTGTAGCTGAAAGGGTGTGGGGAGTGAAAAGAAGTTGGTAGGTAGGGAAATGAATGTAGCATAAGTAGTGTTGAGAACAGGGTGGTATCTGTGCAGCTAACTGTCTTAATCATCAGGATGCAGGTGGTTGCAACTGCATCCTCAAGAGCCAATACAGGACAAACAGGACTGCTGGGCCCCTGTACTTATCAAGCTTGTTAAGAGATATTTGTCTGAGGAAGTGCAGCTGCCTGGGAACCTTATCAAGGACAGGGGGGCTTAGCCCAGACTCATCTCCTGCATAGTTCACCACTTCCCACCTCCCTTCTCCCTCTAGGACCGTTCAGTCCTGGAGGGACCCAATGAGAATCAAATAGATTGGCAGGACCCAACCAGAGGAGGACTAATGTTTAGCTGTTCAAATGTTAACCAATAACATACAGATCTTTGTGTGTGAATGCTTGGAAATCTCTTAAATTAGAGGGCTTTCTCACCCCTCGGGGCCACTCCCCACTCAGCCACTGCAATGGTCTGAGAGGCTGGTTGCTGTCCAGGCTGGAGCTTGCAATAAAACCTCCTTGTGTGTCTTGCATTACTGTGTGTGCACTTTGACTCTCTGGGGATCAGTCAATATTGGACCCTAACAGTAGCGGGGGAGCAGCTTTATATTACACAGACAGTAATCAAAGTGATCTTCAGATGTATCAGGACTATAAGTTTCATGTTTATAGTATTCCACACATGCATACATACTAAATGCTTAAAAAGAAGGACTTCAGCCCAGCATTTTTATCCATCTCTAGTCAAGTCCAACTTTCATTTCTAGCTGTGTTTTCTTGCTCTACACCACCAGTTACATTGATCTATGTACATCATGCTTTTCAGGATCCTACCTTGTTTTCATCATGTTGTCTTGATTGTTTTAAATTTTAGTTCTTACCCATTGTTTATCTCCTAGGAAAATTGTCACAGGAAATGACTGACCTGACAACATGACCTTCATTGGGTTAGGCATTGAAGAGACTACTCTGCATCCAGCCCTGGCCTGCTCTTTCCATGTTAATTATCTTTTCTCCCTTTACAATATTCAGGTTGTAATACAAAGCTGCTCCCCCGCCCTTTACCCCTTTACATTGCATCACAACCTAGCTTGTCTGTCTGAAAGCTGCTCTCCCCCCCTTTCCTCTGCAGCCATTTCCCTACCTCCCAACTACTTGTTAGTCAGTGAACATCCTATTGGTTCATCAGCTTGCAAGTATCTTTCTCTGTTATTGGTCCCCTGTTATCCCGGCAGAATTCAATTGCTTAAGGATAGCTTCCCCAACATCTTTTCTCATGCTTTCTCTCTCCTTCTCTCTTTCTCTCTCCTCCTCACTTTTCACACTCTCTCTTGCACATGCCCGTTCTCTTTTCCTCTCAGTTTCTCTTTTACCCTGCAGGAAGACACTTTGTTTGCTTAATAAACCCTCTTATGTCAATTTCTGTGTCCAGCGTGGTTTTGTGGGTTTCTTACACAGGTGAGTGCCTAGAAAATGCTAAATTTTTTCTCTCTCCTGCTCCTTTGCTTTTTAACTTTATTTCATACCACCTTTACTCCAGGTCCTGTGCCTAGCCTTTGTAACATACCTCATGTAGGCCAAATAAACTCCTGTCTTGACCTTTTTCCTAACTGTAACATTCATGTTCCAAATATCTGCTCCACAAGTGGCTTACCTCCAAGTCTTGACTCAGATGTTGCCTTCTTTGTGAGGCTCCTTCAAATAATTTCCAATTTAGTGCTGGCACATTGTTTCATGCATTTTTCCTTTGTTCTAATTCCTAATCCCCTCCCTCCCCACCCATATCACTTAACACTTTCTAACATATTGTTCACTCTTTCCTTAATGCATGCTTGTCTTTTTCTCTCTCTATCCCTCTTGGAATTTAAATTGTTTTAGAAAAAAAGATTTTCATTTATCAATATATCCCAAGTATCAAGAATGTTTGACACACACAGTGGCACCAAATTAATACTTGTTGAATAAATGAATGCTTTTTTCTTTTATTTAGAATAGAAAAGTAATAATTTCAGCCTCCTCCAATTGTCTTTTTTTTTTTTTTAATTTTAATCCAAAGGGAATTTTGGAAGGAGAGTCAAAATATTTAAATGAACTAGATTCCCATTAACTCTACCACTGATGATTTTTGGTTTGGGTGAATAACAGGCTGTTTTTAAATGAGGTTAAAAGTTTCAGAATATAATAAAGGCAATTGAGTTTGGGACGGGACAAGGATCTAGTTGCTGAAGTGATTCATCTGTTTTTCCTATTTTAGTAGCAGGCATCTATTTAAGGAGAAGGACGAGTTTTCAGTAATTTTTTTTTTTTTTTGGAGCATGTGTTTCTGGGTTTAGAGTCCAGGGGTACTTCACCACTGAACTGAATCCCCAGTCCTTTTTATTTTTTATTTTGATACAGGGTCTTACTAAGATGCTGAGGCTAGTATCAAATTTGTGATTTCCATTCCTCAGTCTCCTGAGGCCCGTTTGCTTCCTGAAATTTGTTCCTTTTTTGGTGTTGATTTTTTAAAATTGAGGTGAAATTTGTATCAAACATTAACCATTTTAATGTGAACAATTCTGTACATTCACAGTGTTATGTAATCAGGATCTCTAACTGCAAAATATTTTCCTCAGTCCAAAGATAAACCCTGTATACTCTGAGCAGTTCCCTACTGTACCTACTCCCAGTCCCTGGCAATCACCAATCTGTTTTCTTTCTGTGAATTTGCCTCTTCTGAATATTTTGTGTAAATGGAAACACATGTGTATTTTTATGTCTGATTTCTTATAGTTAGTATAATATTTTTGAGAACATATTGTAGTGTGGTCAGGACTGTTCCTTTCAATGTGCAAATAGTATTACATTGGGCTGGGAATGTAGCTCAGTTGGTAGAGAGCTTGCTTCTTAAGCACAAAGCCCTAGGTTCAATCCCCAGCATCACAAAAAAAAAGAAAAAATTACATTTTTGTATATACTGTGATCTGCTTATCCAGTCATGCATTCATAGATACTTGGCCTGTCTGTATCCTTTGGCTAATGAGTATGCTACTTGTGAAAGCATGTGTTCACATGCATTTGAGTACCTGGTTTCATTTCCTTTGGGTATGCACTTAGGAGTAGAATTGTGTCATATGATAATTTATGTTTCCTTTTTGGAACATTGCCAAACTGTTTTCCACAATAGCTGAGTTTTTACATTCCCATCTGTAATGTGTAATGATTTTAATTTCTCTGCATCCTTACCAACACTTGTTATTTTCTATTGTTTTTGATAGGTGTTGATTTAAAACTTAGTTTAAAAAAACTTCAAGATTGGGGCTGGGGAGATAGCTCAGTTGGCAAAGTGCTTGCCTTGCAAGCATCTAACAAAGAAAATAAAGTATACAAAGACCTTATGGAAGCAAATAAAATAGTGAATTGAGTAGGGAAATCTCAAGATAAAAATGATATTTAATTTTAAAAATTATAGTAAATGGTAGTATAGGATTTCCAAGTTTGATTGAAAGGCTTGCAGTTTTACATAAAACATAGGTGTGTAATGAATTACTCTATTGTAGAGTATTATGTGTGTTAATAGTGAAATACCTATAAGGTATGTGTTTAATTAAAATTGAGTTAATTACTTAAACTGCCATGATTTGTTGATTCTAAAAGAATTGTCACCAAAAATTTAGAAAATGTTCAAAAGAAAAATTACCCCCCTAAACACTACCCTACTAAGTTCATGGTAGAATTTGGATATATTTTCTTTTATCCTTTCAAAATTTATGTTTTATTAACAATGTTTATGACAATACATATACAGACTACAGTCCATACAACATATTTAATTGTGTTAAATTTGTTTTATAATGTCCATCTTCACTAACTGTATAGTACTATATTTAATGATTATATTCCAACTCTTAGACATGATAAGACCTGTTGGTTTAGGTTGGAGCAATCAGAACAGACTTCCTGAAGGAAGCCTATTCACTTACCATTCCCATACACAGTTCATTTATTAAGTGTTGTCACTGCATTTTTGAAGTGACTTCTGTGACTTCAGATCAGGATTGATATTGTAATTCCATCCCACAGTACCTTTTATCATTCACAGCACTGGTCTGTGATTCTAATCAAGTTCTTATTTGTGTGAGTGTTTACTATTGCCTTCCTGTCCTGTCAGGCTGTAAGCTCACCATGGACTGGAGTTATGGTTCTCTTTGTGCTCGATTAACTTCCATCAGGATTGTGTGTTCCGCTCCTTGATTCTTAATGAGTAGGTTAGATTACTAGTGAGGTGACAAACAGGCAAAGGAAAACCAGTTTGAACGTTCAGGTGCTCCTGGGTCTTTAGGAAAATTTGTGGGTTTGGAAGCTAAAGAATGGTGAGAGTTTTCTTCATTTTGCAGGGGGATGAAGAGAAAAATGGGGCAGTGTCTCTGGAAGACGATCCTAAGAGCTCTGTTCCTATTAAGAAGTTCTTTATTTGCAAAATTTAAATATTTACATTTTTTCTGTCACTTTTGTATAAATGCATTTAGTGTTTCAAGTTACATTCTGTCACAAATTTTGGAACATTTTTAATAAGTATACAAAATATGACCTATGTTTTAGTATGATACTCTATTATTGGGTACCTCCTAGTTGAAGGAAGTGGATACTAATAAAAATATTGATTCAATCACCTAGAGGATTGGTTATGAAGACCTGAGTCTAGGTTAGTTCCACGGAGTACAGTAAATACAGGAGATATTTGTATAATCAAGTAGGTGTAGGTCAGCATGAGCTGATAGATTTTGGAAAGAAAATAGCTTAGAATAACAGGTTTCTAGAGGGAATTAAGTTGATGTCTATAGTTTTGGGGTGAAAATAAATGGATTTTGTTTTTCTCCTATTGACTTGAGATACTTTCATGGAGGTGCACTATAGGTTATATCATAGGTTGTCAGAGTTTTTTTAATATATGCAAAGCCAAATAATAAATATTACTTCTTTATGAGTCATATGGTCTGTTTCATCTATTTCACCCATGCTGTTGTGTGAAAGCAACCACAGATTCTATGTAAGCCAATGGCTGTGACTATGTTTCTGTAATAGCCTATATACAAAATCAGGTGGCACATGCTACTTGACCCACTGTGCTTTTGTTTTCCAACCCCTTGGTTATATTGCTGAGCTTTTAATTCAGAGTATATTAAGTCATATTGGATTCTGTTGTGTATTATGTAGTTTTCTTCAATGAGGATCACTCTTGAAAAGTAGAACTATAAGCCAGGCATGGTGGCACATGCCTGCAATCCCTGTGGCTTGTGAGGCTGAGACAGGAGGATTCAGAGTTCAAAGCCAGCCTCAGCAAAAGTGAGGTGCTAAGAAACTCAGTGAGACCCTATCTCTAAATAAACAAAATAGGGCTGTGGATGTTGCACAGTGGTCGAGTATTCCCAAGTTCTTTCCCCAGTACCAAAAAAAAAATAAATAAATAAAATAAAATAAAAGAGAGAACTATAGAAAAGGACTGCTGTATTTAAGTTTTATTATCCAGCTTTTAGAATTTTTGACTAAGCAGTGTTAAACAAAATTTATAGGAGGCCATTATTTTCAAATGAGCTTCTGCACTGGGCCCCAACAAACAAGAGGAGAATGGAGCAACTCATTTTGTGTACTACATAATGAAACTGGACTTTGAAATGGTCCCGTTTAAATAACAAAAAAGCAAAAACCAGAAGATTCCCAGAAGCCAATCAGAAGGGACTCAGTTAACCTAACCTGGCATAAAAGAAATTAATTTACCTATAAAAATGCAGAACTTTAAAGTGTACTTTAAAATAGTACACTTTTTGATCCTTATTTTTGCTTTCTTCGCCTCTTTTCTACCTATAAAGTTAACATCCTCTGCTTAGATCATTGGATCACGTTTTCTGAATTCATTTGAAGAGATGCTACCTGATTCATGAATTATTTTAAAAGACAAACATATCTTTAAATTTGTTAAAATTCTGCTTCTTTTAAAAAAATCAGTGTAATAAACAGAACAGAGAAAGTGTATAGTAAAACCTATAATAAGAATTTATATTAAAATATCTAAGTTGAGCAGTGGGAGGAGTAAAGGTAGGAGTCTGTCAAAGGGCAGTTTGGTAGAAGTCCAATGACTAGAGATTTTATGAGCATTAAGAGTAGGTTTGTTTAAAGAATGATAAAATTATGGCATTTGCAGGCAAATGGATGAAATTGGAGAATATCATGGTAAGTGAGATAAGCCAATCTCAAAAAACCAAAGGACGAATGATCTTGCTGATAAGTGGATGATGACACATAATAGGGAAGTGGGAGGGGTTAGTGGTAGGGTTAGGGCCGGGGGCAAGAATGGAGGAAGGAAAGACTGTATAGAGGGAAAAGAGGGGTGGAAGGGGTGGGGGGAAGAAAAAAAATAACAGAATGAATCAAACAACATTACCCTATGTAAATCTATGATTACACAAATGGTATGCCTTTGCTCCATGTACAAACAGAAACAACATGTATCGTATTTGTTTACAATAAAAAAAAAAAGGAGTACGTTTGTTGAACAATAGTGGGAAAACGTGGAATTGTAAGTTTCATATCTTGTTTTAAAGACCATTTAGGATTAGGTCTTAATTCTGCAAAGCATTCTAAAGCACAAGTTTTGGAAAGAAATAATGAAAATGTAAACAAATTATCAATGAAGTCAGGGGAAAAACATCAATTCTAGAATCGGACAACGTGGTTTGAATCTTATCTCTGACTTTTTTTGACTGACAGTCTATCTTCTGTCGCTTTCAGTTTAGCTTTAATTTTCTCATCTGAAAAGAATATTAATAGCTGTTTATAGGATTTATAGGGTTATTGAGAGACATTGTAGTATATCTGATTCATAGTACTCCATGAATGACAACCATTACGTTAGTATTATTTTATTTATATTGAAATATGGCAGATGAGTAAAGCAGCTTTCATAGTTGGTTTGAAGGGATTTAAACTGGATATTCTAATTATCCTTCTATATCTAGGATTTCTATTGCTGTCATTTCAATTTTTCTATGTATTAATTTTTATGAATTGATATTTTAACATAATATTCTGTTTTTAAAATAATTTATGAGATGTAATACTGAAGTTTTTATTAGAAAGTTATGACACTCTCCAGTTTTTGTTGATAATCTTTCATTTTTTTCAAATTTAATTTTATTGTAAACAAATGGGATACATCTTGTTTCTCTGTACATGGAGTAAAGGCATACCATTTGTGTAATCATACATTTACATAGGGTAATGCTGTTTGAATCATTCTGTTATTTTTTTCCTTTCTCCCACCCCACCCACCCCTCTTTTCCTTTATGCAGGGCCTCCTTCCTCCATTCTTGCCCCTCTCCCACCCCCATTATGTGTCATCATCCACTTATCTTATCAGCGAGATCATTTGTCCTTTGGTTTTTTGAGATTGGCTTATCTCACTTAGCATATTCTCCAATTTCATCCATTTGCCTGCAAATGCCATAATTTTATTATTCTTTATGACTGAGTAATATTCCATTGTGTATATATATATCCATTGTGTGTGTGTATATATATATATATCACAGTTTCTTTATCCATTCATCAATTGAAGGGCATCTAGGTTGGGTCCAATCTGGCTATTGTGAATTGAGCAGCTATGAACATTGATGTGGCTGTATCTCTGTAGTATGCTGATTTTAAGTCCTTTGGGTATAGGCCAAGGAGTGGGATAGCTGGGTCAAATGGTGGTTCCATTCCAAGCTTTCTGAGGAATCTCCACACTGCTTTCCAGAGTGGCTGCACTAATTTGCAACCCCACTAGCAATGTATGAGTGTACCTTTTTCCCCACATACTCTCCATCATCTATTGTTGCTTTTATTCGTGATAATCACCATTCTAATTGGGGTGAGATGGAATCTTAGCGTAGTTTTGATTTGCATTTCTCTTATTACTAGAGATGTTGAGCATTTTTTCATATATCTGTTGATTGCTTGTACATCTTCTTCTGTGAAGTGTCTGTTAATTTCCATACACCATTTGTTGATTGGATCATTTGTATTCGTGGTGTAGGGTTTTTGGAGTTCTTTATGGATTCCGGAAATTAGTGCTCTATGTGAATTATGAGTGGCAAAGATTTTCTCCCACTCTGTAGGCTCTCTTTTCACATTTCTTTGCTGAAAGAAATCTTTTTAGTTTGAATCTATCCAAGTTGTTGATTCTTGCTTTTATTTCTTATGCTATGGGAGTCCTGTTAAGGAAGTCTGATCCTAAGCGGACATGTTGAAGATTTGAACCTACTTTTTCTTCTATAAGATGAAGGGTCTCTGATCCGATTCCAAGGTTCTTGATCCATTTTGAGTTGAGTTTTGTGCAGGGTGAGAGATAGGGGTTTAGTTTCATTCTGCTACATATGGATTTCCAGTTTTCCCAGCACCATTTGTTGAAGAGGTTATCTTTTCTCCATTGCATATTTTTGGCCCCTTTGTCTAGTATGAGAAAATTGTATTTATTTGGATTTCTGTCCATGTCCTGTATTCTGTATCATTGACATACCTGTCTATTTTGGTACCAATACCATACCATTTTTGTTAATATTGCTTTGTAGTATAGTTGAAGTTCCGGTTGCGATACCCCCTGCTTCGCTCTTCCTGCTAAGGATTGCTTTAGCTATTCTGGTTTCTTATTCTTCCAGATGAATTTTATGATTGCTTCCTCTATTTCTATAAGGTACATCATTGGGATTTTAATTGGAATTGCATTGAATCTGTATGGCACTTTTGGTAGTATGGCCATTTTGACAATATTAATTCTACCTATCCAAGAACATGGGAGATCTTTCCATCTTCTTAGGTTTTCTTTAGTTTCTTTTTTTAGTGTTCTGTAGTTCTCATTGTAGAGGTCTCTCAACTCCTTTGTGAGATTGATTCCCAAATATTTTATTTTATTTTTTTGAGGCTATTGTGAATGGGGTAGTTTTCCTAACTTCTCTTTCTGAAGATTCATCACTTATGTATAAAAATGCATTAGGTTTATGAGCACTGATCTTATAACCTGCTACTTAACTGAATTTACTTATGAGTTCTAAAAGCTTTCTGGTGGAATTTCCCAGTTCCTCCAAATATAAAATCGTATCATCATCAAATAGGGATAGTTTGAGTTCTTCTTTTCCTCTTCATGGTAATCTTTCAATTACATCAGAAGATTAAGTTGTTTCCGACTATATTACATCAACTGTATCACTACTGTTTGTGAAATAGTTCACTTGCCAGGGTCTGTGGTTATCACTGATTTATTTCAGAATAGTAAAGTGTTAAGAGAATCAGATGCAGGACATGAAGAGTCAAAATTGAGGGTATTACTCTTTGTGCTGATGACATTTCTCTCACATCTTTTGAAAACTATTGAACATGAGCATATGATTTTTATAATAATTGTAGTGCATTACTGTACCCCATAATCTATGACAGAGTTCACCTTTGCACTCTGCCTGTACAGCAGCTTACTTGAACAATTATCAGCCAGTAATTATTCTGGTATGAACTGTGTCATGCAGAAAGTGGAAGGGAAAATGTTAATAAGCATGCATGCATTTTGTCAATGAAAGTTAAGTGATTGCAGGTATACTGTCTGCAATCTTGCCTGTACATGTTCATACTGAGGCAATGTGCTTTGATGAGGGTTTACAAACAAGTAGTGTTGGTTGACATTTCTTAACTTAACATTAAAATGGTATCTAAAGACAAATTCTGTGCTTTGGCTGAATAATAGACATAGTTCTTTTGACCCCTGAGTGCAGTCCAGCACTTAAGCATTGGTTTTATTTTACAATTTTAATTTTGGTCCTCTAGTACCAGATTCTCAAATTCTCTCATATTTGTAGTACACATTTTTTTAAGTTGTGTCTGGCAGTGTGACATTGTTGAAAACACAGAGAAAGGAACCATTAACAGCTATGTATGTACTTACGTTGTTAGAATGATTTTGTAATTTGAAGTATGATCAAAGGAAAAGTAGGAATTAGTAAATCAGGAAATGAAGGATAAGAGCTCCACCTGAGTAGAGGAAATAATTTGTACATGGATGCTCAAGTTTGAAGAAATCTAGGCTCCATCAGCATTTTAGAAGAGCTAGAATATATTTAATGAGGAAGACAATTATAAGAGATGAGTTTGGAGGTCTGGCTTGTTTGCAAAAGCTTTAAAGGAATATTCAAGTTGGTTTAAATGATGGATATGTGGTTTTTGAAAACAGAGAAGGTAGAAGTCCCATCCAGTGATAGAAATTGCATGCATGAAGGGAGATTTGTCACACAGCTGAAATGCCTACTGGCTTATGGCACAGGACCCTAGGTGATAATGATGAGTATGACTGACCTGCACAATGGAGTATGGTGTTAAAGTTTAGTTAGTGACCAGTTAGGAGTGGAAATATAGATTGCCAAAGTGAGAGTTCTTTCCAGAACTTTTCCTCTTTCCTCTTCAGAGGCAGATATAAAGAACGATAGCTGTTTTCTCTCTAACATACAGCAAACCTTATTTGAAACTAGTTTTAAATACCCATTTGTTTTAATTCCAGCTGTGTGTTAACAAATACATACATTTAAATAAAGCTTTAAAAAATCCCACTGCACGTAAGATATTGGTGGCAGTAGGAATCAAGTCCAACATTTAGTTTCTCTGTATAAATTGGATCATTACATTCTGCTTCCCTGTTTATCTTTCATCATACAGATGCTCAAGGAGTTCATGCGGGGTGATAATCTTTTTTCTTTAACCAAACTTTCTCTTCTTCAGTTGCCTTGTTCTGAATTGGACTGGACATCCCTTTAGCTCTTGCCCTTTTAATTTATGTATTTTTTGGGAGGGCACGAGGAATTGAACCCAGGGTCACTTATCCACTGAGCCACATCCCCCACCCATTTTGTATTTGATATACAAATGCAAATGTTTTATATACAAATGTTTTATATACAAATGCAAATGTTTCATTATAATTAGAAAGTTACTTCATAAGGGAGAGAGAAAAGGAATATGTCCTAGGTGATTTATAAATCAATGCTTTGAACTATGTGAGACCCTGGACTGTGCAATGCCTATTTTGGGAATACTGTGGTTTGAGGGTGCCCAGGGAAGCCCAATTGCAAGATGATTTCTTTTGGTAGGGGAAGTTCTGTGTTTGTCATTGAACTCACTTTTTCAAGAAGCCTTGATTTCTAAATGCCATCCTGCCAAGAAGTGGTAGACACCAATGTACCGGTAAGCCCCAAGCAACTTGTTTTTCCCATCTTCATCCTGTTTTCCTAAAGAAGATTTTTCACTGAATCTCTTTGATAAACCTACCCATATAAATGACAGTTCTGGCTCCATTTTTTGGTCCTATTCAGTTTCTACCAGAATGGATTATCCAGTATGCCTCTGCTTTTCACTAAAAAATGAGTCTCTAATTTCTATAAATTCTAATTCATTTTTTCAATCCATCTTATTTCCTGTGTCAGTTAACCATCCTTCCATTGTGCTGATTACGGCAGACCACAGGAATATATTCTATCTTGTACCCTATTTATCTTTCAAAGGCCACATATTATACCACTTAACTCCTTGAAGCCTTTTCTGATTCATCTAGTGAGATGTTATTTTTTGCTGCTTTGAACCTCCAAAGTGTTGCATTGGTCTTTTTCCTTGGTTGACCCCAAAGATTTGAGGCAAAATAGTTTAAAAAAATTATTAACTTTTTCATAAACATTTTAAACTGGGCTTTGGATAGCATGAACACAAAAGATGCCTGGCCTCTATAATAATTTTTCTTCTATTTAAATGATGGTATTGTATAATTTTCTATCTCATTGCTCCAAATTCTATTGAAGTGTTTTAAGAATGAGCTACATGTTTTACTTTTCTATAGCCATCTTTGGAGACCCTAACTGTCTTGTGACTAAGTGAGTAAGTAAATAAATAAAACAGTCTAAGGTTTTCCTCATGGCAGGAAAGCAGTCCTTGGGGGAGCTCTGCTGTAAGAACTCCTGTAGTTCCAGTTGATGTTTTTCTAGCAAGACTTTTTGGCATTGATGTTTTCCTCCAGGAAATGGGTGGAGTGTGTTCCAGTGAGAGTGACTGGAATTAGGAAACTGATTTCTAGTCTTGAATGTTCCATTTGGTAGGTATAATGCTTTGGGGGTCCATTTTCTGACTCTCATTTACAGATCTATAAAATAATAATTTTTTCTTATTGAACATTCCAGAATTCCTTAAAACTGCTAATCTTCATTATGATTAAGAGATAAACTACCAAAATAAAACTTCATTTTTTTTTTTTTTGTAACAGGGATTAAACCCAAAGGTGGTCAACAATGGAACCATATTGCCAGTCCTATTTATTTATTTATTTATTTATTTATTATTTTGAGACATGGTATTTTTAAGTTGCTGAGACTGGCTTCTAATCTGTGATCCTCCTGCCTTAGTCTCCTGAGCCACTGAGATTACAGACATGTGCCCAGCTAAAGTAAAACTTTTGACAAATGCCGAAAAAGTCCATTGTATTCAGTCTCAGTATAAGAGGAACTGTGGAAATGGTAATAAACTGACCATATTTCTTTTCTCCTAAGGGAATGAGAATATTACTTAGGTATGACTAAGAGCAGACACAATAAAAGTTTGTGTGTTTGGGGTAATATTCATATAAGAATGTTTGCTGTGATAGTTGGATAGCAAAGATTTAGAAACAATAAATATCATCAGTAAGCAAAATAGCCACATTATAGTGTTATAGCTAAATTATGTTGTAATAGACAATGAAGCAGTTGTAAAGGATGATGTTGGATCTATATTATATCCTTTGTGAAATATTGCAAAATACAAAATAACATATGGAGCTATCATTTGATTATGAAGAAAACAATACCATTTATTTCTATATATGTGAACATATTTTTTTTCTCCTCCCAACCTCATTTTTCTGTGTACCTTTGAGAAGGTTTCCAGTAACTGTTGGCTTTCTTTGGGAATTTTGTAGTATGTGTGCAACTCTTACTTTTTATAAAGCCCATGTGTATTGGTAGAATTATTTTCCAATGATTTTTTTTTCATTTTCAAAATAGAATTTATTTCCATAGTAAAGAATTAAAATATGGCTGTGAAAGTAGAAAATAATATAGAAAATACTTAAGATGTGCAATATTAATTTTTTGAGTAAAGTTAGTAAGCAATACCAATTTATGCTCAACTTCTTGAAAGACCAATTAGCATTTTATATGTTACTAGCTACACCAGAAAAAACACTGACTTGCAATTTTAATTGATCATTATAACTCAAAAACAGGTATGTATAACTGGTCAGACCCTTTTGAAAATGTAAGTACAGATCTGGGGTTACATTTTTTGAAGCTGGCTTCACCTCATAGACTGATAAATCTACTTTTGTATCCAAAAGTTACAAGGGTTAGTCTTTGCTAATTTATTCTTAAAATTAAATCAAGGTACTTTTGGATGAAACAAAATGTTTTGGTAAAAATGTGATATTATGTTGGTATAAAAGCTGGTAAAATCATGTATCCCAAAGCCTGGTTTCCACCAGATGGATTTCAAATCCAGATACTGAACACTGCTAAAGAAATACCTAATGAATTCTACCCATCCCTTCCCCCAAATTATTACAATTAAGATATAGTAGTTATTTGTATGCAAAACATACACAATGAATTGGAAGATGTTTGGATAAAGGGGAAGAGAATTCTTCAGGAACTATTGTTTGCAGTTTGCAGAATAGGATAATCTCCTCAAGGAAGAATAATGTCAACATAGCAGCACTATATTCACCAGGAATCCCCAGAGATAATGGATCAATCATGTGGCAGGAAGCCAAAACTTCTGGCTGCTCACAACATCACTCAGCTTCCCTTTAATCTTCAGGAAGTGTCTCTTAAACTCCAATCCATCACCCTTAGAAAGTCAGAAGTCAACCAATATCTTCTCATCCATTTCTACCAAATTCACTTTGAAGATCAGTTTATTATTTCTCCTATAAGTTGTTGATATGGTGACCTGATTCATACAACTCTTTTTCCATTGATAGCCCAGTTTCTCACAAGTCTCTTTCAGGCATTGATAAGATTTGTCTGCATCTAATTTGGTGAAGAATCGTGTCATTCTTTTGACCAAGTGTTGCCAAGGGTTCTGTGAGGATCCTGGGGTGCCAAGTAATTGACTATTTAGAAGCATATGATCAGGACATGCCGGTTGGGAAAAACTGATCCCTTGCACCAGTTTATCAATGTATGATGGACTGGTGTCCCATAAGGAAAGACCTGTACGTGGTTCTGGTTGGGAACTGGAATACTTCACATTTTCTTCACTAGAAGCACTGCTTATGGGAGAGAAGTCCAAATTGGAGTGAATGTGCTTAGAGAATCCACCAGGAGACTCTGACACACCACCTGATGTGACTCGAGGCCTCTTTGCCCCTTTCTTGAGTGGTTTGTTGTACCATCTGTCTTTTTTGATGTCTGGGATGGTAATCCTTACTGATGGATTCTCAACTAGGATTTTATGCAGTAGAGCTAGAGGAGCAGAATCAATTTTTTTCCAAGGATTGAAGTATGTCTTTTTTTCTTCCCAATCAGAATATTCCTGACAACTGTCACTGGACTGGTCCCATGGCAATTCTCCAGCCAATATTGCAGTAAGCACTATTCCACAGGACCAAACATCAACTGGTTCTGCATGAAATTCTTTTCTCTTAAGAAGTTCTGGAGCAACATAAGGTAAAGTACCACACATCTTGTTCAATAAACGTTCACGATTATTATGCCGAAACACTGTGGCCAAGCCAAAGTCAGAGATTTTGAGGTTATCCCTTTCATCCAAGAGGAGATTTTCTGGTTTAATATCCCTATGAGTTATTCCAATGCCATGAAGATAAACCACCCCTGCCATGAGCTGATGGAAGAATCTCTGAGCATCTTGTTCAGGCATGCCTATATCTGCTTCTATTCTATCAAAAAGCTCTCCCCCACTATAGTACTCCAGAAATAAATACTGGATATTGCCTTCTCTCCTGTGACCGTAGAATTTTACTACATTCTCATGATTCAACATTTTATTGATACAGATCTCTTTCTTAATGTTTTCTGGACAATCTATGGCACGCTTCATATCTACAATCTTCACTGCAACTGCTTCTTCAGTTATTCTATTCACAGCCAGCTGAACTTCTCCGTAGGCACCTTCTCCTAGGGTTTGCACCAAGTCCCAGTCTTCCATAAAGGGCACTGCCATAACTCCACCGAGCACCATGGCAAGGTGTCCTTTGCCCGCCACCACAGGAATCCAAATGCAGCACTTTTCCTGCCAAAATTTGCTTGCGTCATGCTGCCCTCCAATGATTTTTTTAAATTCTTATTTATATAGTACTGTTTGACTGGAAAGTTAAAAGGTGACTTTGAATCTCAGAAATTGTAAGAAGATATATGAGTTCTTTGTTTTATTTCTATTTTTAGTACAAGGGGAGCTTAACTACTGAGTCATATCCTAACCCTTTTGATTTTTCTGAGGCAGGGTCTTGCTAGGTTGCTGAGGCTGTGTAATTTTAAACAGTTGTGGCTTAGAAATGTCATTAACTTTCCAAAGTAAAATTTTTATCAATTTATTACATACACAGGTTTCCATTAATTGCATAAGCTTTATTCAGAAAGCAATATATTTCATTGTTAATTATTTCAAATGGTGCCTGTGATCAAAAAGGACACCCGTTGATAATGAAGGATTCCTTACAGCTATTCTGAGGAGTGTTTACTCAAGTGTGAGAATGGAAGTGATTGATGAAGTGAAAAGTTGCATATCTTCCTCAGGCTTAGATCATTATGAGTACTCCAGTAACTAAACAAAGGAGACTAACTATGGAGCTGAGATTTTAAACTTGATATTTGAGCTAAAGTATTATATAGTCCAATGCATTTCAGGTTGTTTGTTATATCCCTTTGGGCATTTACATGTATGCATTTGGAAGAAATGGTTTTCCTTTGGAGTGCATCTCACCCTCTTTTTATTTCAATTTGAAATATAGTATTTGTGTATAATATAGTACAGACTTCTTTCTCCTAGTAGAGTTGCAGGGGAATTATATCTAATGTAAATTTCTGTGTCATTTCAAAAATCTGTGACATAGCACACATTCCTAAAAATATGTCCACTGAAACTTTTAGCAAATTGAATGTTACCCTTTTACTAATTAGAAATCCAGATACTTGCTATCTAAATGTACCATGCAACATTCCTGTTCTCCAGAACTTGACTATATTGTTAATGGGGCATACAGTCTTTGTGTTAAGGTCCAATGAGGAAATTGTGTGCAAATACTCTGCTCGGGGTTTTCCAGTCTTACTTTGTTCTTCTGTCACTTCCCAAACACCTCTTCCCTAGCCTATTTCTATATAGGGGAGGAGAAAATAAGCATATCCTATAGAGTGGTATCTAAATGCTGATTCTGTCTCTGTGGTCCCTTGCAAGTTCTTGTTTGGTCTAGGAAAGACTTTTGTGTCTTCCTTGTCTCCAAGATTCTTTATTTCTTATACTCTGCATGCTTCCTAGCCACTGTTAGGGAAACTTTGTGAGAGCATTAATGTTTTTTCACTGTTAAGTGTAGGGGTCTCTCAGCACATCTCGTGAATGAGAAGAGGGTAAACTGCAGGAGAATGATATTGGCTATAAATCAATCCATTACCCATAAACTTATCTAATCAATAAACACAAAAGAGCCAAGGATCTTTTTAAATGAGAGGGGTTGTGACAGGTCTGGCCAGACCAGTTCTGATCTCTAACAACATGGAATAGCTCAACTCTTCTTCATTTATAATCACAAAGATAAAGGGAACCAAGACTGGGAGGAGCTTCTTCTGTGATAAATAGGATGTGGTGGAGTTAGGGGAGCCATTTCCTTAGGGAAACTATCATATAACCAGGCAGGGAACCATTCCCACAGTGCTGCATAACACCCTCCCAACAATCTGGGAAAGACCTTTGTGTCTGCCAGTTCCAAGAAATCAGGCCTCTGCATCATGAGGCTCAACCTCATCTGATTGTACTAGATAAGGATGACTTCTCACAGTTAAGTACACAGCTCTTGCATGTGAGCCACATGCCTTTCAAAACTATTGTCTCACTATAGATATTTTTAAAAATCCAGTTTTCTATTTGGCCTTGAGTAATGAAATCTCATTCTAAGATATATCTCTCTTCCCTAGAGGACATGAATAACCTTGGTCCTCAAGTTACAAGGCTATGGGGAAAAGTTCAAGGGAAACCACAATTTTTTTCCAGTTATTATCTCCAATTTTTATCCTACTCTAGTTTCTTTTTCATTCAGTTCTTTGTCACCACCTTTGCAGTGTCTGCTAATGGACTGGTTAGGTTCTGAATGGCCAGAGTGGAGGAAGCACAAGAAAGATAGTTGAGAATCATCATTTTTATTTGGCAGACTCTTTACCTCCCTATACTGAAATTTTCTTGTTATGGAATCAGATTTTTTTTATTAGATGAATTTCTGCTATCCATTTTAATTGGGGAGAAATGATCTGAAACTTTCAGAAATTCAAGTGATCATATGAAGTATAGAATTGTTATTTCTAGCATAAAATAATATAGTCCTAAGAACTTAAATATAACACATTAAAACAATTTAAACATTCAAAATTTTGATATGTGTCAGAGGGTTGCAATTAAGTGTTCCTGGGTGTCAAAGATATTGTTTTGTTTAGTATATCATATTCTGTTCTGCATTGTCTTGTTGGTATGTCTTTTGAACAGTAACTTTTACCATCTGACATTTTCATGAAGGTTTTAAACTTGAGATGGTATTTAATTAGGTGGGGGAGTATGTAGTTGGTGATATTTCAATTCTTGTAAAAATCCTTGTCCATGAAGATGGTGTATTGATCAGCTTTTTATCTCTTGACCAAAATGCCTGACAAGAACAGCTTAGGGGAGCAAAAGTTTCTTTTGAGCTTACGGTTTCTTACCTCTCAGTTCATGGTCAGTGACTTTGTTGCTGTCCGCCCTAGATAAGGCAAAACAGCATGATGGAAGGGCATGGCAGAGGAAAGCTACTTACCTCATGGCAAATGAGAAGCAGGGTTTGAGGTGCCAGGGATAAACCCCAAAGTCATACCCTCAGTGACCACTTTCTCTAGCTCCCTGCCTACAGTTATCACCCACTACAATAGTCCTAGAGGCACCATTGTTGCATGCAGACTGAGATTCATAGTAGAGCAGTCAATATTGGTGCCAGCTACACACCATAACCTGGGCCCTCTGAGCCCACCAAGTGTACAAACAGTGTAGTCCCACCAAGGCCTGACACATTTTGTGGAGTCTATGCCCCTCACATCAAAGGGCTGTAAATGAACAAGCACCAGGGATGCTCCTACACCCTGACAGGGATGTCTAGGGTGGGATAGTGGGAGGAAGCAGCACCAAAAAAGTGAGCATATTGAGTGCATGACTCTCACCCCCAGCCACCCAGAGGCATAGTCTAACTCTTATCAAGGGGGTGCTGGCACCAATGAGGCCTGGCCATTTGCCAGGACCCCCATGGAGACACATGCTTTATTGACTTTTGGACAAATGATGCAGCCAAATGCCTGAGGACTTAATATTCAGAGCTCCGTCCACATTCTCTTCCCAGAAATTCCCACCTTCTCTCCCCCCTCAGGCACATAGCAGCCCAGTGCCTTTCCCAGGGATTTTACCCCTGGAATCCCTAGTTCCTCATATTTACTAAGAATTAATTTGACCAGAATCCTATCTGTAGCCACACTGCTGTACACCCTCTTTCAGATCTGCAGCCTGTTACCTCACTCAGTCTTGAGGGTCACTTTTACCTGGCCCTCTAGGTGCTAGACCTGGGTGACAGGGGTAGCCTTAGCTGGTTGGGGTCCAAAGTCATCAGAACTGGTGGCCCCTGTATGGAGGAGACAGCCAGCATTCAGGAAGGTAAGAGGTATAGCAGAAAGCAATGCACGCTCAGCAGGCTCTGTCTCTCAATGTTAGTGGAGGTGTGTCCCTTTCTGGCAATTTGTGATGAATGCTGTGCTGCCTCAGCCAGGGTGATAACACCCACCAATTCCAGTTGTGGCAAGTGCTGTGCAGGGTTACAGGGAATAATGGTATGGGATGCTAAAGGTGCAGACTACAGGGACATGAAAGTTTAGGTCTGCCTGGAGCCTGCAAGGTGGGAGTTTGTGGGACTGGTATGTCATGATGGTGTGTCAAGGAAGGAGCTTCCAGAGACCTCTGGAGACTACTGGTACAAATCTGCCTAGTGACTGCAGAAGGTACTAAAACAGGATATCTAGTCCTCAGGATTGCAAAAAATTCCAGGGGATGTTCTGGGGCTTGCAAATAAATGCAGCCTTGGTATCCTGGGGCTGGCAATCACATCCCCAAGCCGTGGGTGTGAAGTGGAGATGAAGGTTCCCCTCTGCAGTGCAATGAAAACCAGGCAGAAATCAAGGAACCTTCTACTGGAGGTGAAGTCAATACAGTGGTCAGTATCTGCTGGTGCAGCAGTGGAGCCTTCTGCAAAGGACCTAGTGAGGATGGGGTCAGTGGAATGAACAAGGCTGAGTAAGTGAAGATTTCCCCTGCACTCCAGGTCCTGAAGGTGGGTTAAGCAATGGATGTTTCCAGTCAAACCTGGGAGAAGGATTGTAGGACACACATTGTAGAGTTTCTTGCTGATAACTGTGTCATGGCGCAGCAGAAGCATTCCCCTCAGAATCAGGTGTCTTTGATATAGCTACTTGAGCAAGTAAATGTGGATAGCCAGCTGGGGATCAGTGCTGTCAGTCTCAGGAATTCATTTGGTTTTTCTACCCAATTGTCTCCCCATTCTCCAATCCAGGACCTTGACACATTTGGCCACTTTCATTTCCTGCTAGAGTGATCCTTTAAAATTTCTAAATAAGTTGCCATTACATGGTTCACCTACTTCTTGAAAGAATTTTATTGACACCTCAAGGATTAGGCACTTTTCTGACTTGTCCATATTTTACAGTCTTTTATACATCTTCCTACTGGTGTGGTAGGTGTTAAAGGTCAGCAGAAGAGCAGCAGATTGTAGCACCAGGGATGGAAGTGTATGTGATCTCCAAAGGACTTTCACTATATTGCTGAGCCATCTAGTTATATATGTGAAGTTGCAGTGTGAGCTGGAGCCGTGAGTTAGACTTGAATGTACTGAGACTGCTATTTGTCCTAGTCCTTTTCTCTTTCAGTATTGAAAGAAGTGTGTGTGTGTGTATGTGTGTGTGAAAAAGAGAGAAAGATAATATTGTGAAATACATGAGAATCTACTGTCGTAAGGATACATTTAGGAATGTAAATTAATGTTTACTACATTATATAGATTTTAAAGCATTACTTTCTAGTAAACACAGTATTTGAAAGGTCCAATTTATTTTCCTTGTTTTTTTTTTTTTTCTTTTCATTTTTACCAAGTCTAATATGGCATGCTGTCAAAGGGAGGAAATGTTAAAATGTCACTCTATTTGTAAAGTAGTAGTTTTCCATTTAGTGAAAGATTATTTAAATAGCTGAAATGTTCTAATGACTTCATTGAGGTATACTTAAAATAAAATAATCTGCACACATTTATCCTATGTAGGTGTATGTTTGATATAAGTATACCCTTATGAAACAGCTTCCACATTCTAAGGTGACCACTGTTCCTCTCCTGCTGTCCATATATATGAAATTCAGATTATCAAGAACTTGTGTAAATTAAACTACCCTTAATATTTCTTTGTATCTGACTTATATCATTGAGTGTATTTGTTTTTGTACTCACCCATGTTCTGTGTGTTCCAGTAGTGTCTTCCAGTGCTGAATAGAAGGATTTAATATACTTTATCTAAAGTGCTTGGAATTTGAGATGGGAAGAGATTAGAATTTTGAATTTTTTTTTTTTTTTTTTGAGAGAGAGAGGGAAAGAAAGAAATGCCTTGGAAGGGCATTCAAGTTAATGAATTTGTTTTACATATATCTTTTCTACAAAATCTGAAGGTAACTTTATATATATTTTTTGCACCTGTTGTTGGATTACAACCTGTCCATGAGGTCAAGTGTGGAATTTTTCACATGCAGCATCATGTCACTTGTCATAAAGATTCAGATTTTGGAGCATATCTGATTTTCATATTTTTAATGTTTATCTTGTAAAGCATTGTTTATCATTTAAATTTCAGTGAGCATTTGGATTATTTGCAGTTGGGGGCTATTGGTGCAACCTGCTGAGTACATTCACATACAGGTCTTCAAGGAATTATGATCTTATATTATAGTTATACATTTTGTTTTGAAATATCTGGGTCCTATGTTAAGTATTTATTTGAATTTTTAAGGCACAGTTTCAGCTGCTTTATTTCATAATATTCCAAAATGTATTTCATGAGCTCTTTATTCTGACCTGATATCCGTGCTGGTACCTCAGCCTTGTTTGATGTTGTAAAGATTGACATGTTCTCCAAATAATTTTTTAGGTCCATATTGAAAGTGATGTTCAGAAGCATTGACTACTGACTAGTGTGCCTCAGTTAATTCTGTTGTAGAAAACGAGGTGTGAGAAATCCACCTGAAATTGTCAATTCAGTAATCTTTTATATTTTAAACCTGTCTGTGAAAAAAAGACTTTTGCAACCAGTTATTCATACATAAAATGTGAGTAAAATCATGCATTTTAACTTGACAAAAATAATAACATTTTGAAATAAGATTCATATTTTAAAAAAGAACAAATTATAATTCTTCATAAATGTTAAGCATAATCCTTAAGTTGATGCATTTGTCTGAAAAGTAATTATTAATTTTGTATTCTGCATCTTCTATATTAAAATGATTATAATTCCTACAGTAGACATTCACAAGTCACAGAAATCTGAATAGTGCAATAATTGCTATAGTTCTGAAATGACCGTTCCATGAAGTAATTTATCACTCACTGCCACCTCAGGATTGTCCCACATCATGATGCAGTTAAGAAAAACCACAAGATGTAAGAAAAAAAGTGGAATGTGTTCAGTTGATTGATGAGAAGTGAGAAAACCTGGTCTCTACAAAAAAATAAATCATCTCCAGTGAATCATTTAGATGTCTGAATTCTTTGACAGTTCTGATCCTCTGTCCCAAGTAATGGTGGCCCTTCTTTTTAATATACAGGCATCTTTTTCCTTACAGGACCACAGACATACAGCTTACCCATGATGTATGATTATAAAAACTTTCTTCTCTTCAACTTAAATTGATAATAACATGTTATAATTTATGAACTATCACTAAATCTATTTAGTGTCAAGACAGTGTATGTTTGTGTATATCTATGGAGCTTGCAGAGAACACAGCCTTGCCCATTTTATAATTTTGTTTCAGTTTTGTTTTCTTTATCTAGGACCAATTTAGATAGGAAACAACAAAGTGAGAGCACAAGCAGCCCAATTAGCATTGCATATTAGTGGTATGCTGAGCAGACTTGATCTAGTTTTGACAGAAACATACAAATGACATAACTTTAATGTAAAACCTATTTTTAGATATCTGATCTCGTTGCTTGTGTGTGATCTCTGAAAATGGAATGTACTCATCAAGAAAACCATTTGCAAATATAAATCAGTTGGTTATCATTTACATGATATTTAGTTTACCATTTTTGGGGGGAGGGTTAGGGATTTAACTCATGGACATTTAACTACTAAGACACATCCCCAACCCTTCTTATTTACTTATTTTTTAGTTTTGACTCATTAAGTTGTTTAAGGCCTTGCCTAGTTGCTGAGCCTGGCTTTGAACTTTTGATCCTCTTTCCTCAGTCTCTCAATCCACTTGTATGCAGATGTACACCTGGTAGTTTACCATTTTTTAAAAACAAAGATTATCTTTAAAAAGTTCTCTTCTAATACAGAATTCATTATTTATGAATTGACCTAGACATAAACATAAAAAAGTTAGGAATTTATATAAAAAGAATACAATTACATGGCAAATAGTGATTTTTAAGCTAACAAAGAGAATGTACACTGATTGAAGTTAGTCCTCTACTCTTATCAGGCAAAGAATCATAATTTTGTCAGAGAACTCTGAAATTTTTTGTACTAGTATAAGCATAAACTCAACCTGTGCTGACAAGTTTGTACTATTACACATCTAATCTTTTTCTTTTGATGTGTTTTACTTCATATAGCTATAAACAAGAATTAAACCTAAAATTTTATTGTCTGAGTAAAGGTCCATTTGTTGTTTTGAAGTTTATTCTTGGATCTTACATAAAGGATCTAATAAACGATGTAGTCAAAATTTTCTCATTTTGTAGGCAAAAAAGTAGGGATTCAAAGAAGCAACCAAAGCATTTTGAGTTGCATATGACATTAGGGGAAGAGTAAGTTCAAGTACAAATAAATAATAGAACCTCAAATAAAACAACATTCTTCCTGTAATTTGATTACATACTCTTTCATATGAATACAGCTGTAGGAAGTAGAGATAATCAGCATTTGATATTTTCTGTACATCTGATAAAAATATCTAGTCACTATGTATACAAATGATTGTTTACATTTGGCTTCAATGAAAAAATTCTACTTTTAAAGCACTTTTACAAAGGAGTATTGGTCACCCTTCTTTGATGATCCACTCTCATGTCTTATGGGTATCACTTTCCAAAATTTCCTTAAATCATAAGGCATCAATTTCATGGGGGTTTCTGAACCCTCTGAAGTTATGTGCCAGACTTTATTAGCAAATTTTTAGTGTCCACTCCTCAAATTGGATTTTTATTCTACAGTGTTTCCTTTACTTTTTTCTCACCTTTCTTGGTAGATGCTTACTTTTCTCCATAAGATAGTGCTTCCTTAAATTAGAATTCATTATTTATCCAAGTGAAAATTTCAGATTGTTTTAACTTTTTTATAAGCTCTTTCCTCCATATTTTAGATCATTTTTAGCTATCTATTGAACACTTTCCAAATTCTTCATGAACTTGAATACCAAGAAGTCAAAATGAGAAATCATGTACTAAAGATTATCTAGTTTAGGATCTTGGGTCTGCTAATTAGAGGAAGCACAGCTAAAACTGCTAAATCCAGTAATGGACACCATAAGAGAAGTTAGACAGGCCCTCAATGTCAAAGGAGGCATAGGATAGGAATCTCAGAAAACTAACAAGATGAGCATATTTCAGATTTTAAAGTTGGAAAAGATTATTCTTGAACAAAGCAAAAAAGGATAGGGCATTGGAATCAAGCCCAAGCTGGAAGGTGAAAAAAATTTATCAAAAATTTAGATGCAATGAACAAACTGTCTCCTTCTTAGTTAAGTCAATTCAATCTTCCAGCATTGCAGTTTTTCATGTCGGGGTGATACTTCACCTCTCCAAGTCCTTTCTGCTATGGAACCCCAGTTTGAAATTTCTTCCTGCTTATGAAATGGAGAAAGCAGTGCTGTTGACTTTCTGGGGTGCAAAAGAGACAGTCTGTGTTTGCCCTTTGGCATAGATCATGACACATGATAAGCAATGTTATTGGTAACAATGGTGCTTTCACAGATAATCCAGGGAAACTTTAACGCTATTCTCTGACCATAGAAATTTGGCCTATACAACTTTTGACAGTCAACTATCCTTTTGTAAATGTTATAGTTTTATATTCTTACTGAAAACATAGATTCTTAAAAGATAATGCAAAATATTTGAATTTATTTGTAAATCAGTATTTACATTCCTTGCAAGTCATTCAGTCATCATTTGTATTTTTGTTTTCAACAGAAAATAAAATCACCATTTTTTGTCCTGGAAAATGTTCTGCAACAACAGCCCAATAAAGTTTTTCAGTAAACACCTGAAGTTATTTTATTACTATTATTATGTGGTATTGGGGATTTGAACCCAGGGCCTTGTGCTTGAGAGGCAAGCACGCAACCAACTGAGCTATATCCCCAGCCCACAGCTGAAGTTATTTTAAAGATAAATACCATACCCATTTGGTATGTGCTTAGGACTTTCTGTTACATAAAGAGTTTTTCAGGCCACATTGCTTTTTTGTGTGTGTGGGCTATTTATTAGCACTGGTATTGTCTTTTGATTATAGATAAGGTAACTTCTGTTCTGATGTTATTTAATCAAACCTGGATTTCATGAGAATCCTAGAGACTTTTAAAGTTACTACATATGCTCCTTCACATTATAACTGATTCACAAGTAAATCTCATATCACATAATGCACAAATATGAAGGTCCCATATTTAGTCAAACTTTATTGAAACTATTATAAATCAAAATACTGATATGAAAATTTTTGGTTATGCACAAAAGTTTCTTATTATTTTATCACAAGGCAGTGCCTGTACATGGATGTAATAATTTCAATCAGTATTAGATATGAAGAAGGTTAACCATAGTAATATTATTTTAAAAATAAAATATTGACCAAAATTTTATATGTGTATACCACAGTGAATTTAACCTTTGTCATATCCATAAAGCACTAATTTTTAAATAAGTATAAATGAATAGAGGAAAGATCAGTAGAGGAGAGGAGAGGAGGATAGGGGAAAACTGGTGATTGAATTGGAGTTAATTATGTTCCATGTTGTTATCATTATGCCAAAATAAATCCCATTCATATGTTTAAATACTAATGAGCTACCAATAAAATACAAAATAATGTTTTTAGGAATTATTTGTTAATTAATGAGATTTGAAGTGGAAAAACAGGTTAAGAGCTCATTCCAATGACCATTTCACCTACTGAGCTGAATTAGTGTTTCAGTGGAAATTTTAAGAAAGTCTTTTGGAATATAGAGAGACACAATATCAATAGTGAGATGTCAGAGGTAGGCACCTCTCACTTCATTTTTTTTCTTGGTCACTAACTCTGAGAATATCTGTCTCCTTCATAAGAAGCCCACAGTTGTCTACAGAGGGATTTTTGAGATCACAAAAAATATATGAACATGTGACATTACAATTTAGCAAGCATTCATTAATTTCTGTTCCCGGATAATTCTACAAACAGCAGTGAGCAAAGCTTGGCTTTCAGGAGCTTGTACTGTTGTTCCAATCCCAGACACCTTAACCCTACTGTAATTCACATATTCTCTTATTCTTCCCTCTTCAGACATAATTACTAGCAGTTAATTGATAAACTAGGATTAATCTAGGATTCATTTTTGGTTTATAAGACAGTGACTTCCTCATATTAGTTCACAGTACATAGTTTAAATTTTGCATTCTCTAAAAACATCACATATGCTTGTCTTGTCTCATTAGATTGAAAGCTCCATAATGGCAGGGACTCTGATTTTTTCTGCTAATGTTTTGGGCACATTAGACTTTAGTTTCAGATGAGATAAGGACCTGTTTCCCATCTTCTGCACATTCTTATATTCAAAAAATCTGTATTTAAATCCCACATTGTAAAAGAAAAGAGAAAGTCTATCTAGGCTATTAAAATGTAGTTAATCTGTTTTTGTACAATATTAATTCTCTATGCATAAAGTTGATGTCAGATGAGAAGTTTTAATGGAAAAAAGAAAATAAAACTTCCATTCAAAATAAGATAAACCTACTTAAAGGTTTACCCACAAATATTCTATGTCAGTATTCTATTGTCAATATTCATAAAGTTTTGGTATTTGTGTACCATATCATTTTTTTAAAATAATGGAATTAGTAGAGCATTTTCCCACTACATTCCCTTTCCAAGAAGTATCCATAAAACAGTAAACATAACTACTAATTTTGCTTGAAGGTCAAAGAAAGCACTTTTTAGCACTGCACTAAAACTTTCACAGGGAAAGTAAATCACCCCATGTGTGCTTGCTCAACTCCAGCAACACAAATGCATTGCATACTTTCTGCTTTGACAAGGGAATGATGTCAGATTAGCTATGTGATTAATGACTTAAAATGTGATCTGGTTGTATTTGAGCTGCCAAGTTTTATTTATTTATTTAAATATATTTTTAGTTGTCAATGAACCCTTATTTTTATTCATTTATATGTGGTGCTGAGAATCAAACCCAGTGCCTCATGCATGCTAAGCAAACATTATACCACTGAGCCACAACTCCAACCCTGACAAGTTTTATTTTGCATAGCTTTTTATTTTTATTTGTTCTAATTAGTTATATATGGCAGTAGAGTGCATTTGACAAATCTTGTATAAATGGAGTATATAACCCTTACTGTTGTACATGATGTAGAATCACACCAGTCATGTATTCATGTATGCACATAAGGTAATAATATCTGATTCCTTCTACTATTCTTTCTACCCCCATATCCTCTCCCCTCCATTCATTCCCATCTGCCTAATCCAAAGTACCTCTATTCTTCCCATTCCAACTCCATTGTGAATTAGCCTCCACATGTCAGAGAAAATGTTTGGCCTTTGAGATTAACTTATTTTGCTTAGCATATTTTCCAGCTCCATCCATTTGGCAGTAAATGCCATGATTTCATTCTACTTTAATGCAGAATAGTATTCTATTCTGTACATATATTCTGGTTTCTTCATCTGTTGAAGAGCATCTAGGTTGATTCCAAAGTTTAGTTATTGTGAATTGAACTGCTATTAACATTGATGTGGCTGTGTCATCATAGAATGCTGATTTTAAGCCTTTTGTGTATAAATTGAGGAGTGGGATAACTGGGTCAAATGGTAGTTCCATCCCAAGTTTTCTGAGGAATGTTCATACCACTTTCCATAATGCTTGCACCAATTTGCAGTCCCACCAACAATATATGAGTGTACCCTTTCCCCCACATCCTAACCTAACATCCTAACATTTCTTTTTGCTCGTATTCCTGAAAATTGTCATTCTGACTGGAGTGACATGAAATCTTAGAATACTTTCGATTTGCATTTCTCTTATTGCTAGAGCTGTTGAGTATTTTTTCATATATTTGTTGGATCAATTATATTTCTTCTTCTATAAACTGTTCAGTTCCTTAGCTCAATTTTTGATTGGGTTATGTTTTTCTTTTTTCTTTTTTGGAATTAAGTTTTTTGAGTTCTTTAAATATCCTGTCAATTAATACTCTATCAGATGTACATGTGGTAAGGATTTTTTCCCATTCTGTTGGCTCTCTCTTCATTTTATTGATTTTTTCCTTTACTGAGAAGAAGCTTTTAAGTTTGAATCCATTCCATTTATTGATTCTTGATTTTACTTCTTGCACTTTAGAAGTATTGATTAGGAAGTCAGTTCCTAATATGACATGGTGATGATTTGATCCTACTCTTCCTTCTATTAGCACCATGTCTCTGTTCTAGTGCCTAAATGTTTGGATCCACTTTGAGATTTGTACAGGGTGAGATAGGGGTTAAATTTTATTTTGTTACATATGGATTTCATGTTTCCCCAGCACCATCTGTTGAAGAGACAATCTTTTCTCCAATATATGTTTTTAACACCTTTGTCCAGTATGAGATAACTATATTCATTTGGGTTTATCTTTGTGTGTTCTATTCTGTACCATTAGTCTACTTATCTGTTTTGGTGGTCAATACCATGCTGTTTCTGTTGCTATGATTCTATAGTGTAGTTTAAGTTTGATATTGTGATGCTGCCTACTTCTTGCTATGAATTGTTTTGGTCATTTTGGGTCTCTTTTCTGGCCTGGGGAGCTACTGAGGGTTAAACTCAGGGGCACTCGACCACTGAACCACATCCCCAGTCCTATTTTATATTTTTAGATACAGGGCTGTGTTGATTAGCACCTCACTTTTGCTGAGACTGACTATAAACTTGCAATCCTCATGCCTGAACACCCCAAGGCACTGGAATTATCAGCATGCACCACTGCACCTGGTTTATAGTTTTCCAAATAAATTTCATGATTCCTTTTTCTATTTCTATGAAGAATGTCTTTGGGATTTTAATGAGAATTGCATTAAATCTGTGTAATGCTTTCAGGAGTATGACCATTTTGACAATATTAATTCTGCTTATCCGGGAGCAGGTAAGATCTTTCCATCTTCTATGACTTTCTTTAATTTATTTCTTTAGTGCTCTGTAGTTTTTGATGTAGAGGTCTTTAACCTCTTTTGTTAAATTGATTTTCATGTGTTTTATATTTTTTGAGGCTATTGTGAATGGGGTAGGTTTTCTAATTTCTCTTTCCATGGATTCATCAATTATGCATAGGAATTTGCTTGATTTATGGGTATTGGTTTTATATCCTTCTATTTTTCTGAATACATTTGTTAGTTCTAGAAGTTTTCTTGTGGAATTTTTTGGATCTTATAAAGTATCATGTCATTGGCAAATTGTGTTAGTTTGAGTTCTTTTCCTATTCATATTCTTTTAATTTCATTCTTCTGTCTAATTGCTCTGGCTAGAATTCTGAGAATTGTGTTGAACAGAAGTAGTGAAAGAGGCATCCTTGTCTTGTTCCAATTTTTAGAAGGAATGTTTTTAAATTTTTCTTCAATTGGAATGATGTTGGCCTTAGGTTTAGCATATGTACCTTTTATAATGTTGAGATATGTTTCTACTATCCCTAGTTTTTCTTTCTTTTTTTTATTAACATGAATGGATACTATGTTTTTCAAATGTTTTTTTCTGTATCCATTGAGATAATCATATGGTTCTTGTTTTTAAGTCTATTGATGTGATGAATTATGTTTGATTTCCATATATTAAAACATTCTTGCATCCCTGGATTGAACCACACTTTATTGTGGTGCACTATTTTTAAATATGTTTTTGTATGCAATTTGCCAGAATTTTATTGATAACTTTTATATCAATATTCATCATGGATGTTGCTCTGAAGTTTTCTTTCCTTGATGTGTCTTTGTCTGGCTTTGGCATCACAGTGATACTAGCCACATAGAATGAGTTTGGAAAGATTGTTTTTTTTTTCTATTTCTGAAATAATTTGAAGAGTATTGATGTTAATTGTCCTTCAAAGGTCTTGTAGAACTTGACTAAGAGAATCCATCTGGTCCTGAACTTATTTGATTGGTAGTTTTTTTTTTTTTTTTTTTTTTTTGAGTGCTGCGGATCAAACCCAGGGCCTTGTGCTTACAATGCAAGCACTCTACTGACTGAGCTATCTCCCCAACCCAATTGGTAGGTTTTTGATGGTTTAAAGTAAGCATACTACAGTAACACAGCCACATCAATGTTTATAGCTGCTCAGTTCACAATAGCTCAATTGGGGAACCAACCTAGATGCCCTTAAATAGATAAAGAGGTAAAGAAATTTTGGTATATATACTCAATGGAATATTATTCAACAATGAAGAATAATAAAATTATAGCATTCACATTAAATGTATGAGGTTGGAGAATATGCTTAGTGAAATAAACCAATTTCAGGAAAACAAAGGCCATATGTTTTCTCTGATAAATGGATGATACATAATGGGGGATTTCAGGGGGATTAAGAGAAGAATGGAGAAACTTTGGTTTGTATAGAGGGAAATAAGGGGAGGCAAGGGGGTGGGGGAAGGAAAGATAGTGGAATGAGACAAACGTCATTACCATGTGTACATGCATGATTACATGAGTGGTGTGAATCTGCATCATGTACAGGCATAGAAATGAAAAGTTGTACCACATTTATGTACAATGAATTAAAATGCAGTCTGTAAAAATAAAGATGAATAAAATTTTAAAATAAATAAATGAATTCTTTATGTCCTTCTGATTCAGTTTGTGTAGGTCATATGTCTCTAGAAATTTGTCAATGTCTTCAAGACTTTCTATTTTCGGGAGTGTAAATTTTAAAATTGTTCCTAATTGTCTTCTGTATTTTAGTTGTATTCATCCTGATAGTTCCATTTTCAGCACAATTTTTAATTTGAGTTTTCTTTCTTATTCTCTTCATTTTATGGTTAGGGGTTTATCAATTTTATTAATTTTTCAAAAAATAACCTTTTGTTTTGTCAATTTTTTGAATTGTTCCCATTGTTTCAATTTTATTGACTTTAGCTCTGATTTTAATTATTTTCTGTCTTCTACTGCATTTCATGTTGATTTGTTCCTGTTTTTCTAGAACTTTGGGATGGAATGTGTGGTTATATATTTATTAACTCTATTATTTTAAATAGTGAGCTCAATTCAATTATCCTTTTAGCACTGCCTTTATACTGTTCCAGAGATTTTAATACAGTGTTTGATGTTCTCATTTATCTCTATTTTTAAAAATTTTCATCCCTGATTTCCTCTGCTTTCCATTCATTATTCAGTAGCATATTATGTAGTCTCCAGGTATTAGGGAAACTTTTGTTTTTTTCTTATTTTTATAATCAATTTCTAAATTTATTCTATTAAAATCTGATAGATTTTAGGGCATTATCTCTATATTTTTGTGTATTTGCTGAAGAGTTGCTTTGTGGCATAAGATATGATCTATTTAAAGAAGGATCTATGTGCTGCTTAGAAGAGAGTGTATATACTCATTGATGGATGAAATATTCTATGCATTCATTAAATCTAATTTATTGATTGCATCATTTAGTTCTAGTTTTATAGTTCTGTTTAATTCTTGTTTGGAAGATCTGTCCAGTAGTGACAGAGGTGTGTTAAAGTCAGCCATTATTATTGTGGTGTGGTCTATTTGCTTCTTGAAATTGAGAAGGGTTTGTTTGATGTATATAGATGCTTCATTATTTGGAGCATAAATATTTATTATTCTTACAACTTACTGATAAATAATTTTCTTAAACATTGAGAAATATCCCTACTCCCTTCTGATTAATGTTGGCTTAATGTTCACTTTATCTGATATGAAGATTGAAACACATGCTTGTTTGTACAACACATATGAGTGATATGTTTTTTCCCATCCTTTCACCTTCATGTTTTGGATGCCTTTGCTTATGAGGTGAGTCTCTTGGAGAGAGCATGTTGTTGGGTCTTGTTTTCTAATCCAATCTGCCAGTGTATGTCTTTTGATTGATGAGTTTAGGCCACTAACAAAGTTATTATTTAGAAAAGATTTCTGTTCTGGTCATATTGGTTTATTTCTGGTTTTTAATTTGACTTTATTTCTCCTTTGATTAACTAATCCTTTATTGTAGTCCTCCCTTTGCTGGTTTTCACTTTTTTTGAAATCTTATCCTCATAGAAAATTTTATTCAGAATGTTCTGTTGTGTAGTTGTTGATTGTTTTGACTTTTGTTTGTCATGGAAGGTTTTTATTTCATTTTCAAATCTGAAGTTTAATTTTGCCGAATATAATGTTCTTTGTTCACATCCATTTTCTTTCAGAGCTTGATATATATTATTCCAGGACCTCCTAGCTTTCAGGGTCTGGGTTAAGAAATCAGTTGAGATATGTATGGTTTTCCCCTATACATAATTTGATTTATTTTTTGTCACAGCCTTTAAAATTCTATCTTTATTCTCTATGTTAGTCTTTCTCATAATATTGCACTGTGGTGTGAGTCTGTTGTAATTTTGTATATTTGGGTCCTGTAAGTCTCTTTTTTTTTTTTTATTGTAAACAAATGGGATACATGTTGTTTCTCTGTTTGTACATGGCACAAAGGCATACCATTTGTGTAATCATAAATTTACATAGAGTAATGTTGTTTGATTCATTCTGTTATTTTTTCCCTTCCCCCCATCCCTCCCACCCCTCTTTACCCTCTATACAGTCCTTCCTTCCTCCATACTTGCCCCCCTCCCTAACCCTAACTCTAACCCTAACACTAACCCTTCCCTCCCCCCCATTATGTGTCATCCTCCACTTATTAGTGATATCATTCGTCCCTTGGCGTTTTGAGATTGGCTTATCTCACTTAGCATGATATTCTCCAATTTCATCCATTTGCCTGCAAATGCCATAATTTTATCATTCTTTATGGCTGAGTAATATTCCATTGTATATATATACCACAGTTTCTTTATCCACTCATCAATTGAAGGGCATCTAGGTTGGTTCCACAGTCTGGCTATTGTGAATTGAGCAGCTATGAACATTGATGTGGCTGTGTCTCTGTAGTATGCTGATTTTAAGTCCTTTGGGTATAGGCCAAGGAGTGGGATAGCTGGGTCAAATGGAGGGTCCATTCCGAGTTTTCTAAGGAATCTCCACACTGCTTTCCAGAGTGGCTGCACTAATTTGCAGCCCCACCAGCAATGTAAGAGTGTACCTTTCTCCCCACATCCTCGCCAACACCTGTTGTTGCTCGTATTCTTGATAATCGCCATTCTAATTGGGGTGAGATGGAATCTTAGGGTAGTTTTGATTTGCATTTCTCTTATTACTAGAGATGTTGAACATTTTTCCATATGTTTGTTGATTGCCTGTAGATCTTCTTCTGTGAAGTGTCTATTCATTTCCTTAGCCCATTTGTTGATTGGGTTATTTGTATTCTTCGTGTAGAGTTTTTTGAGTTCTTTATCGATTCTGGAGATTAGCGCTCTATCTGAAGTATGATTGGCAAAGATATTCTCCCACTCTGTAGGCTCTTTCTTCGCATTGCTGATAGTTTCCTTTGCTGAGAGAAAGCTTTTTAGTTTGAATCTATCCCAGTGGTTGATTCTAGCTTTTATTTCTTGTGCTATGGGAGTCCTGTTGAGGAAGTCTGATCCTAGACCAACAAGGTGAAGATTTGGACCTACTTTTTCTTCTATAAGATGCAGGGTCTCTGGTCTGATTCCGAGGTCCTTAATCCATTTTGAGTTTAGTTTCGTGCATGGTGAGAGATATGGGTTTAGTTTCATTCTGTTGCATATGGATTTCCAATTCTCCCAGCACCATTTGTTGAAGAGGCTATATTTTCTCCATTGCATATTTTTGGCACCTTTGTCTAGTATGAGAAAATTGTATTTATTTGGGTTTGTGTCCGTGTCCTCTATTCTGTACCATTGATCTACCTTTCTATTTTGGTACCAATACCATGCCGTTTTTGTTACTATTGCTTTGTAGTAGAGTTGAAGATCTGGTATTGCAATACCCCCTGTTTCACTCTTCCTGCTAAGGATTGCTTTAGCTATTCTGGGTTTCTTATTCTTCCAGATGAATTTCATGATTGCTTGCTCTATTTCTGTAAGGTACGTCATTGGGATTTTAATTGGAATTGCATTGAATTTGTATAGCACTTTAGGTAGTATGGCCATTTTGACAATATTAATTCTTCCTATCCAAGAACATGGAAGATCTTTCCATCTTCTAAGGTGTTCTTTAATTTCTTTCTTTAGTGTTGTATAGTTCTCATTGTAGAGGTCTTTCACGTCTTTTGTGAGATTGATTCCCAAGTATTTTATTTTTTTCGAGGCTATAGTGAATGGGGTAGTTTTCCTAATTTCTCTTTCCGAAGATTCATCACTTATGTATAAAAATGCGTTGGATTTATGGGCATTGATCTTGTAACCTGCTACTTTACTGAATTCACTTATGAGTTCTAAGAGTTTTCTGGTGGAATTTCCAGGTTCCTCTAAATATATAATCATGTCATCAGCGAACAGGGATAGTTTGAGTTCTTCTTTTCCAATTCATATCCCTTTAATTTCTTTGGTTTGTCTAATTGCTCTGGCCAGAGTCTCAAGAACGATGTTGAATAGAAGTGGTGAAAGAGGGCATCCCTGTCTTGTTCCAGTTTTTAGGGGGAATGCTTTCAGTTTTTCACCATTTAGAATGATATTAGCCATGGGCTTAGCATAAATGGCCTTTACAATGTTAAGGAATGTTCCCACTATCCCTATTTTTTCTAGTGTTTTGAGCATGAAGGGGTGCTGTATTTTATCAAATGCTTTTTCTGCATCTATTGAAATAATCATGTGATTCTTGACTTTAAGTCTATTAATATGGTGAATTACGTTTATTGATTTCCTGATGTTGAACCAACCTTGCATACCTGGGATGAAGCCCACTTGATCATGGTGCACTATCTTTTTAATATGTTTTTGTATGCGATTTGCTAAAATTTTGTTGAGAATTTTTGCGTCGCTGTTCATTAAGGATATTGGTCTGAAATTTTCTTTCCTTGATGAGTCTCTGTCTGGTTTAGGTATCAGTGTGATATTGGCTTCATAGAATGAGTTTGGGAGGGTTCCCTCCTCTTCTATTTTATGGAATACTTTGTGAAGTATTGGAATGAGCTCTTCTTTAAAGGTTTTGTAGAACTCGGCTGAGAACCCATCTGGTCCCGGAGTTTTCTTTTTTGGAAGCCTTTTGATGACTTCTTCTATTTCAGTACTTGCAATTGGTCTATTTAAATTGTTTATGTCCAACTCGTTCAGTTTAGGCAATTCATATGTCTCTAGAAACCTGTTGATGTCTTCGAAATTTTCTATTTTGTTGGAGTATAGATTTTCAAAATAGCTTCTAATTATGTTTTGTATTTCCATCCTGTCTGTTGTGATATTTCCTTGTTCATTCCGAATTTTAGTGATTTGGGTTTTCTCTCGTCTTCTCTTTGTTAGTGTGGCTAAAGGTTTATCAATTTTGTTTATTTTTTCGAAGAACCAACTATTTATTTTGTCAATTTTTTGTATTGTTTCTTTTGTTTCAATTTCATTGATTTCAGCTCTGAGTTTAACTATTTCCTGTCTTCTACTACTTTTGGTGTTGGTCTGTTCTTCTTTTTCTAGGGCTTTGAGCTGTAGTGTTAGGTCGTTTATTTGTTGAGTTTTACTTCTTTGATTAAATGCGCTCCATGAAATAAATTTCCCTCTAAGTACTGCTTTCATAGTGTCCCAGAGATTTTGATATGATGTTTCTTTGTTCTCATTTACCTCTAAGAATTTTTTAATTTCCTTCCTAATATCTTCTGTTATCCATTCATCATATAATAGCATATTGTTTAATCTCCAGATGTTGGAATAGTTTCTGTGTTTTACTCTTTCATTTATTTCTAACTTCAATCCATTATGATGTGATAGAATACATGGTAGTGTCTCTATCTTCTTGTATTTGCTAACATTAGCTTTGTGGCATAATATATGGTCTATTTTAGAGAAGGATCCATGTGCTGCTGAGAAGAAAGTGTATTCGCTCTTGGTTGGATGGTATATTCTATAAATGTCCGTTAAGTCTAAATTATTGATTGTGTTATTGAGATCTATGGTTTCTTTGTTCAATTTTTGTCTGGAAGATCTGTCCAGTGGTGAGAGAGGCGTGTTAAAATCACCTAGTATTATTGTGTTATGGTCTATTTGGTTTCTGAAATTGAGAAGGATTTGTATGACATACATGGATGAGCCACGGTTTGGGGCATAGATGTTTATGATTGTTATATCTTGCTGATTTATGCTTCCCTTAAGCAGTATGAAATGACCTTCTTTATCCCTTCTGACTAACTTTGGCTTGAAGTCCACACTATCGGAAGTGAGGATGGATACTCCAGCTTTTTTGCTGAGTCCATGCGCATGGTATGTTTTTCCCCATCCTTTCACCTTTAGTCTATGGGTATCTTTTTCTATGAGGTGAGTCTCTTGCAGGCAACATATGTTGGATCTTTCTTTTTAATCCAATCTGCCAGTCTATGTCTTTTGATTGATGAATTCAGGCCATTAACATTCAGGGTTATTATAGAGATATGATTTGGTTTCCCGGTCATTTGGTTCATTTTTAAAATTTTATTTATTTATTTCTTTGACACAACTTGTTTCCTCCTTTATTTGACAATTCCTTTAGGATAATTCCTCCCTTTGCTGATTTGCTGATTTGTTTGAGAATGTTTTGTAATGCTGGCTTTCTTTTTGTAAATTCTTTTAGCTTTTGTTTATCATGGAAGGATTTTATTTCATCGTCAAATTTGAAGGTAAGTTTTTCTGGGTATAAGATTCTTGGTTGGCATCCATTTTCTTTCAGGGCTTGAAAAATGTTGTTCCAGGCCCTTCTAGCTTTTAGGGTCTGGATTGAAAAGTCTGCTGATATCCGTATTGGTTTCCCCCTGAATGTAATTTGGTTCTTTTCTCTCACAGCTTTTAAAATTCTGTCTTTATTTTGTATGTTAGGTATTTTCATTATAATGTGCCTTGGTGTGGGTCTGTTGTAATTTTGTGTATTTGGAGTCCTATAAGCCTCTTGAACTTGATTTTCCATTTCATTCTTCAGATTTGGGAAATTTTCTGATATTATTTCGTTGAATAAATTGTTCATTCCTTTGACTTGTTTCTCTAGGCCTTCCTCAATCCCAATAATTCTTAAATTTGGCCTTTTCATGATATCCCATAGTTCTTGTAGATTCTGTTCATGATTTCTTACCATCTTCTCTGTTTGTTCAACTTTGTTTTCAAGGTTAAATATTTTGTCTTCAATGTCTGAGGTTCTGTCTTCCAGGTGTTCTATCCTATTGAATATGCTTTCTATGGAGTTCTTAATTTGGTTTATTGTTTCTTTCATGTCAAGGATTTCTGTTTGGTTTTTTTTCAATATCTCTAACTCTTTATTGAAATGATCTTTTGCTTCCTGTATTTGCTCTTTTAACTATCGATTGGTGCGATCATTCAATGCTTGCATTTGCTCTTTCATCTCATCGTTTGCTTCTCTGATCATTTTAATTATGTACATTCTGAACTCCTTTTCTGTCATTTCTTCTGCCATGCTGTCATTGGGTTTTATTGATGTAACATCTAGATTTGTTTGCAGCATTTTCTTTCCTTGTTTTCTCATATTGTTCAGGTATCAGTTGACCGCTGAGATATTGCAGATTTCCTCTATTGACTTACAATGTCCCTGAAGATTTCTATATATATCCCCCCTTAGCCTTCAGTAGGCTGAAGTCTTGGAGGAAGTTGATAATGCGGAGCTCCATAAGGAAGCTGCCTCTGTAGGAGTGGTGGCCTTCAGGAGGGGTATAATCCCTGCTAGTGGGCAGAGGTGCCTCCACTTGCTGACCAATGGTCATCCAAAGGGGACCTAGGCTGCGGGCTGAGGCAAGGCCTGTTTGGGCCTGAGTCTCTAGTTTTACCGTCCTTGTGGGGAAACCTCACCCGGCAGGGAAGACTCACCCGGTGGGGAGGTCTCACTGTTCAGTACCCTCCTAGAGGTTCCCCTCAATTACAGCTACCGCCTGGGCTGGGCTGCCTTCCTCTGCAAAGTTCTCAGGGGCCTGGCCCTACCTCCTGGGCCTGGGAGCCTCACCCTTCGCAGATGAATCTCCTTAGGCTGCCCCTCCTCAGAGAATCTGCCCGCAGGCCTGGAACCTTCGCTCCGCCCTAAGCCTGTCTCTGTGCGGCTCTTCCACCCAGAAGCCTCCTAGATCCTGGGACCCTGCTCTGCCCCTAATTGCCTGGTCATGCGGCCCCTCCTCTGAGCAGCCACCTGGGGCCCCGTACAATCTCTCTGAGTCCCAGAGACCCGCCACACACCTCTTCCTCCAGACAGCTGCCCAGTATTCCGGTGCGGTCACTAGGAGTCCAAGAAACTCACTGCGTGCCTCCTACTCCCACCAACCACCCGTAGCCCTGGGCAATCAATCACTCCGAGTCGAAGTGACCCTCCCCGTTCCTCCTCCTCCTCCAGATAACCCCCCGAGTGTTCAGGAGTGGTCGCTCTGAGTGGCTCTGAATCCACGTGACCCGCTGCACGGGTCCTATGGGCAACCGCCCGGAGCTCTTGGTGCGGCCACTCAAGACCAAGCGACCCACCACGCTTCCTCTCCAGGCAGCCCCCCTGTGTTCAGGCGCTGTCCCTTTAAGTCCAAACAACTCACCCCTCGCCTTCTCCTCTGATCAGCCGCCTGGAGCGCTAATGCAGTCACTGCGAGTCCAAAGGACCCGCCGCGCTTCTCCTCCTCCTCCGGGCAGGCCCCGGGGTTCAGAAGTGGTCTGAGTCCAAACAGCTCGCCACGCAGCCTCTCCTCTGGCAACCGCCTGAAGCTCTGGTGTAGTCACCCCGAATCCAAGCGGCCGCGTTCCTCTTCCTCCTCCTCGTCCTCAGGGCAGGCCCTGGGGTTCAGAAGCTTCGTTCTGAGTCCAAACAGCTCGCCGCGGAGCTTCTCTTCTGGCAACCGCCTGTAGCTCTGGTGCAGTCACTCCGAATCCAAGCGGCCACGCTCCTTCTCCTCCTCCTCAGGGCAGGCCCTGGTGTCCTGAGTCCACACAGCTCTCCTCGCCACTCCTCCCCTGGGCAGCCGCCGGAGCCCCAGTGGTTGCTCCGAGTCCCAGCGCTGTGCCCCTGTAAGTCTCTTTATTTGAGTTTTCATTTCATTCTTTAGGTTTGAGAGATTTTCTGAGAAGATTGTGTATTCCTTTGATGTGTTTCTCCATGCCTTCATCTATCCTGATAAATGTTAAATTTGATCTTTTCATGTTATTTCATAATTCTTGGAAGTTCCATTCATGGTTTCTTAATGCATTTCCTACTTTATTGTCAAGACTATATATTTTGTTTTCATAACCTGTCTTCCAAGTGGTCTAGTCTGTTGGTGATACTTTCCATTGAATTTTTAATTTGGCTTGTTGATTTCTTTATTTCATGGAATTCCAATTGATTTTCTTTTCAGAATCTCTAGGTTTTTTGTCCTAGAGATTTCACCTCCTTGAATTTATCTCTGATTTTACTTCTTACATCATCCTTTATGTTATGAATCAGTTTAACTGTGTATTTTCTAAATTCCTTCCCTAGCATTTCTTCTATGGTTTTGTTAATAAAATTTATTATTGGAGTATCTTGGTTTGTTTGATGCACTTTGTTTCCTTATTTTATTCATGTTGTTTTTGTGTCTTCCCATCTAGCAGTATGGATGTGAGGGAGCACAATTTCTACTTAGTAGACTTACAGTGTCTCTGAAGGTTTCCAGTATGTTGCCTTTAAGGGAGGAGCCAATATTAATAGCACCCAAAGCAAACAATATACATGCTTAAACCAAACAGCTCTCATTAAGACTTCTAAAGTTTTGTTACAATAAACAAATAATGAGTTCAATTATTGTTTGCAATATGAGCAATATGTTTGCTAAAAAGGTTCACAATTTCAAATGGTGGACAAAGAGAGAACAGAAGTGGTATAGAATGTAATCTTTATAGAGAAGTAGGAGAGAAGAGACAAGTAAAAAATTATAGAAAGAATGAAAGAGGAATTAATAGAGGTTGGGTATTAGAAAGAGAATAGAGAGAAAGATTCCAGGGTGACAGACAAAATATGTACAAAATAAAAGAAAAAGAAAAAAAGTAAAAATATAAAAATACACAAAACTGTAATATATTATTCAAACCTTCCTGTTCTCAATAAACTGGTGCATGAAGAGAACTTGATTTCAAAAATTAGAGATGTGAGAGTGAAAAATCTTGATGAAAAATTGATAATTTTTTCCATTGGCATTAAAAAGTTTCTCAGCTTCCTTTCTCAGTCAATGGGTGGTGTTGTCTAGAATTTGATGGTAGTTCTCATCTGGGGGTGCCAAACCAGCTGACTGGGCAAGCTGATAGCAAGATACTCGCACTCACTATTCCAATCTTCTGATTCCAATCTTCTGAGGCCAACCCCATCCATTCTTGCCCACCTCAGGACTCATGGAGCTGGGGAGAACCCGGCTCTCTCCAGCTTCTCTAATGTCTCTGACCCTCCACAGGATTGCTAGGCCCAGACTGGTTCCTGCAGACCCAGCTGCAAACTCACAGATCTGGTCTTCAGTCAAGCTTCTTTATTTCTTTGAAATAAAGAAATCAACAAACCAAATTAAAAATTCAGTGGAAAGTATCACCAACAGACTAGACCACTAGGATGACAGATTATGAAAACAAAATATATAGACTTGACAATAAAGCAGTCAAGCCCAAGCTCCATCACACTGCAGTCCAATATCTCCATGTCATTCTAGTTTGTAGCTAGACTACCAGCAATGTGCTCACACAAAGGAATGACCATTTGAAGAATCAGCAAGATGGCAGCTACTACCACACCCAGCAGGAAGTCCTCAGGCCTACCAATCCTGTAGACACATTGATAATGAACCTTCAGGTTCTGACTGGTTTCTCCAGATGGTGGTGCCTGTCCCAAGAGGGCAGAGATAGTGGCAAACATGAGGGCACCCTGATTTTGGATCTTAAGATCCTGGCTGGTGTCCCAAGGTAGAGTCAGCCACATAAAACCAAACATGCAGACACCTTGACAATAGACATGTAGATACCAGTTAGGGGGCTACAGTGGCACTGGGGGTGGTGGCACTGCTGGCACCAGCAGTGCAGCTGCTGCTGCCATAGCTTTTAAATGTTTCAGACTTTAAGAAGTAAGAACATTTAATTATTAATATTCTATTTTTACTAACAGTTCTAAAAGACTGAGTAAAATAGAAATTAAGATATTCATTATTAAATGTGTGAGAGTCTTGATTAATATTTTGATAATATAGACAGAAGGACAAATTTTGAGACTGATAAAAAGACATTTAATATAATGGCTTAAATATTATGACTTCCTGAAATTAATGTTCACTGGGTAAGTCCTTCAATGTTTGGTATTCTATAGTTCATTTTGAATTTCATTTCAGCAAATGTTTAAGTATAAAAATTTCAGGGTTTGTATTTTGTAAAGAAAAAGGGACAGATTTGAGCTATGTGGGGATTTGAAAATGAAAAATCACTTGGTGTTGGGGTTGTGACTCAGTGGTAGAGCACTTGGCCTAGCATTTGTCAGGCACTGGGTTCAATTCTCAGCAGCACATATAAATAAATTAATAAAATTAAGGCCTATCAACATCTAAAAAATATTTTTTTTTGAAAATGTGGGACATTGTATCACATATTTTTACATATGTGCACACAGCCCAGTTGTTAAAGAGGGATGAATTGGAGTTAAAAGAGAAAAGTGGGTAAAAGAGAAAATTGGGTAAAAGAGAAAATTGGCTTTGGTTATTTATGCTACTTTTTATCTTTTCTCACTTTTCAGAAATTTTGATCATTTGAAAAAATTCTTGATCTTATGAAATAAATTGCATGAAATCAAATATTTACTTTTCTAGCATTCTTCCCTTTTCACTTATTTTATTTAGATGCACTAACAGAAAAGAATTTCAAAAAGTATAGTGTGGGTATGAAGGTGTACCTATAATTATAAAGAAAGAAAACAAGAGCAAGTCAGCAGTTTGTTCTGCTTCTAACAAGTGGTAGTTACTTAATTCACCCTGTCCTTCACTAGGGTACTTAGGTTGTGGAAATCACCAGCCAGCAAAGAGAAAAACATTTTTTTTAATTCTCTTCCTCAACTCCATCTAAAATATAATAGGATCTCTATAGTTGTAGTCCAAAGTGGATTTGTGAATGGTACAAATAAGTAGAGTTCTCCATTTAATTTTGTAGATAGATTTTTTTGTTGCTTATATAATTATCTTGTAAATATTCTTTTAGGCACAATTCTGGGATCAAAGTATCAGAAATAAGACTTGAATCCCACCATGCTGCACAGTGTGATTAAGGCACATACTAGGAACTTGGCACAAAACTTGGCATACAGACATAATATAAGTAGAGAACATAATAGAAACTTAGAACTAAGTGCTAAGCAGCACATTCATAGTCGTGATGTGTTCATGAAGACACAGTAACCATGGTATATTTTATTAGTTGGACACTGGTAATATAACAGGGGTAGAGATATTCATTAAAAGATGGTTTCATGGGCTGGGGAGATAGCTCAGTTGGTAGAGTGCTTGTCTTGCAAGCATAAGGCCCTGGGTTTGATCCCCAGCACCGCCAAAAGAAAAAAAAAAGAAGTTTCATGTTGATTTATGGGTTTAGAGAGTTAAAGATCAGACAATATAGGTGTTTGTAACATAAACCATTGATATTTTTCTGCTTTCAGTGCTCTTTTAGCAGATATTTAAATTCTAATTAATTCCATCCAGTAAAATGGAGAAATGGGCAAAGATTATTCTGTATGAGTAAAACCACATGAAAATACTCCTAAAACTTCCACTCCTGTCCAAATGTTTATGCCTGACCCAAAGACTAGTTCTTTGGAGCCATTGTTCTAGGTCTGATTTTTTTGTAAAAAGCAGTTTTGTGGGTTTTTTTTTTTTTTTTGACATCACTTGATATATTTATGCTGTAAATTTTCTGTTTTGTCCAAAACATAATTCTGGGAAAGACTCAAGTCTTTGCTGACTTCTCTGTGAAGTGTTTTTGAACTCTTGTCTTCCTGCACTCATCCATCTTCCTATTTTACCACCTATATTCTGAAAGAAAACTTTATAACTCCTAAACTCCTTAATATTTGAAATATCTTTTCAATTTTAGGCTTATATCATATTTATGTTCAATTACAGTGCTTTCAGTGAAGATGAACAGCAGTTAATATGTGCCTGTTTAATTTACAGGATTTCTGTTTTGTTTTTGTTTGCTGACAGTGAAATGTAAAAGAGGTTAGATCTCTATAGAGTCAAAAGTTCCCTTTAAAATTTCATGCCTTTTTAATATTTTTATATCATGTTATTAAGATATTTATACCAATGCTCACAGCAGCAGGTGAAAAGATTAAAAACTGAAAATTAATTTCCCATATAATTCTAAGTACAAAATTTGTTTCTTTTACTCTTTAAAAGTCATCACTGTTCATGTTACCACTATTTGTTGTATATATTCTATCTAAAGCTTTTATGTTAAGCCTTGGGTTTACTTTTGTTTGAAGTGAGAAGTATGTTAAATTTGATTTTTTTCAAAATGTGAAAGATAAGATCAGATTTTTACAGCAGAGGTAGAAGCTTGCATAAAATACTTGTGATATGTTAAGGTAGACCTAACACTACAGACACTTCTCAATGTGATTGCTTTAGTTTTTCTAAAATAAGTGAGGTTTTGGCACTGGGGCTGTAGCTCAGTGGCAGAGCACTTGCCTAGCATGTGTGAGGCACTGGGTTCAATTGTGAGCACTGCATACAAATAAATAAATAAATAAATAAAATAAAAGCATGTTATCCATATACAACTAAAAAAAAGTTAAAAAATAAGTGAGGTTTTGTATGGCAGAACAACAAAATTATCCAGAAAAGTCATATTCAAATTGAATTTTTAAGTTGAAGTGTACAGCCACAGTCATATTTATTTGACACCCCTACAGGCAGTATTTTCCAAAACAAATATTTGGCAAAAGTCTGCTAAACAATATATGTACAATATTTTGTAAACTCAATAATGAGACATACAACTCATTTTTTAGAAGTGGGAAAAAGATTTGAAGACTGTTCACAAGTTCACAAATGAAGATACACAAAATACTAGTAAGAATAAGAAAGAAAACAGTCAGAGAAATTCAAATTAAAATCTTAGTGACATACTGTTACACATCTAATAGATTGACCAAAATACAAAAGGCTAACAACACCTCATGTTGGTAAGATTGTGGAGCAACTGAAAATCCCCTGTGGTATTTCTGAGAATAAAATGGTACCAACATTTTGGAAAATGAGAGGGCATTTTTTATTTTTGTTTGTGAAATTAAACATTGACATCAAATCTGAGTTCCATCAATTGCACTCTGACATTTTACCAAAGAGAAATGAAAATATAGTTCACAAAGATAACATTTAGTAACATTTTATTTACAATAGATAAAAACCATAGTTTGAAGTCTACCAATCAGAGAATAAATATACTATGGTAAATTGCATTGATTCATACATTGGATAATACTTAATAAAGTCCTTTAATGCATTATGCTGTTTTTGTTACTATAACTATATAGTATAATTGAACATCTGGTTTTGTGATGCCTCTTGCTTCAGTTTTTTTTGGCTAAGGTTTGCTTTTAATCTTCAGGGCTTCTTATTTTCCCAAATGAATTTCATGACAGTTTTTTTTTCTATTTCTATGGAGAATGCCACTAGACATTTTTTAGATGTTGATTGATCTTTATTTTATTCATTTATTTTTGTGCTACTGAGAATCAAACCCAGTACCTCACACATTCTATGCAGGTGCTCTACCACTGAGTTACAAAACCAGCCCCACCATTGGAATTTTAGGAGGAATTGCATTAAATCTTTCGGAAGCTTTTGGAAGTGTGGCCATTTGGTGAATATTAATTCTGCCCATCTAAGTACATGGGAGATCTTTCCATCTTCTAAGTTCTTCAATTTTTTTTCTATGGAGTTCTGTAGTTTTCAATGAAGTTTCACCTCTTTTGTTAGATTAATTCCCAGGTATATTTTTGAAATTATTGTGAAGGAGATAGATTTCCTAATTTCTCTTTAAAGTTGATTCATCAGTGATATATACTAGCATAATTGATTCATAACATTTTGCAGAATTCATTTATGAGTTCTAGAAGTTTTCTGGCAGATGTTTGTCTTTTTTAATTTGTTCTTTTTAGATATACATAACAATAAGGATATTGTGATATATTTATTGAAACATGGAGTATATCAAATTCTAATTGAGATCCCAGTCTTGTGGTCATACATGATGTGATTCATTGTGTTGTATTTACATATGTAAGGAAAGTTGTGCCATTCATTCCACTGTCTTTTCTATTCCTATACCCATTCCCTTCATTTCCCTTTGTCTAATCTACTTAACTACTATTCTTCCCCACTACTTTCTTGTGTTTTAGCATCCATGTATCAGAGAGAACATTCAACCTTTGTATTTTGGGGATTGGCTTATTTTACTTAGCATGATAGTCCATGCTAGGATCCATACATTTACTGGCAAAGGTCAGAAAGTCATTCTTTTTTATATATGAGCAATATTTCATTGTGTATCTGTACCACATTTTCTTTATCCATTCATCTGTTTAAGAGCTCTTTGATTGGTTCCATAGCTTAGCTATTGTGAATTGAGCTGCTATAAATATTGATGTGGCCACATCACTGTAGTAGACTGAAGTTTTTCTTGTCTTATGAGCGATTGAACCCAGGGATACTTAACTAATGAGTCACATCCTCACGTACCTTTTTCATATTTTATTTAGAGACAAGGTCTTGCAGAATTGCTTGGGTCTTGTTAAATTGTTGAGGCTGTCTTTGAACTCCTGATCCTCCTGCCTCTGCCTCTCAAGCTGCTGGGACAGTATACTGATCTTAACTCCTTTGGATATAGAGTTTTTGGGTCTTCTAAATATAGAATCATGTCATCAGCAAATAGAGATTGATCTTTTATTTTTCTACTTATATCACTTTAATTTCTTTCTTTGTCTAATTTCTCCAGCTAGAGTTTCAAGAACTATGATGAGTAAAAGTGGTAAAAGAGGGCATACCTCTCATGTTCAGATTGTTATACGAAATTCTTTCAATATTTCTCTATTTAGAATGTTGGCCTTGGTTTTAATGTGTATAACTTTAACAATGTTGAGGTATTTTCCTTCTATCCCTGATGTTTCTTTGTCTTTTTTATTTTGCATTGCTGGGGATTGAACCCAGGGCCTTGTGCATGCTAGGCAGGCACTCCACCAACTGATCTATATCCCAAGATCTCTAGTGTTTTTAAGATGAATGGATACTTCATTTTTTCCATTTAATGAGATAATCTGTAGTTCTTGTCTTTAAGTCTATTTATTTGATGAATTACATTTATTGATTTTTGTATATTGAATTAATTGTGCGTCACTGTGATTAAACCCACTTAATCATGAATTTTTAAATAATCAAAGAAAATACAGAACATTTTTATGAAAACATATAGCTTACTTATGGTGACTTTCTAGTTCACTGACTTTCTAATTAAATCAAAGTTTTCAAAACTACACTTTTATTAAGCTTTTGACATAATTATAAAATATACAATAATGAGCAAACATTTGTTTTACACTAAAAGTTGACACAGATGTAAATTCTATTTTCATAACCATCTTGCAAATACACCTTCCTCTCATCCCTTAGGGCCTTTAGTTGAAAAGTGAACTAGAAATGACTATTTGCTGCTTCTTTTGCCTTAACTGCATTTGGCATTCATTATGGTTCTTAGCCCTTACCCACATTGAATTAAGTTACATCTATAATTATACAGTTAAAGTGTACCGTATTTTATTGCCCATATTCTTGGACATTCCCTACATTTGTAAATTCTTAAGTCAAAGATCTTGACCATAGCAAAGGTTTCTGTACACTTTCCTCAGGTTCCATCTTCCATGGGGTGGGGGTGCAGTAGATCCTGGTGTAGAAAAGAACGCATCTTGCATCCCAGGCTGTGTGACATGGAAAACAAATTAAGAAAAACTGGTGAAGAATTTAATGTACCTATACCGGCTGAGTGGCCAGATGCTCATAGAACCAACATCATTTTTAAAAAATTAGGTGTTTCCTCATGTGGGTCATATGTTCCAAAACAAACCCTGCTTTAGACTTATGAAGTAAAGTATCACTAAAGGGTTCTAAAGGGCTTGAGCTAGAGGAATCTTATCTAGAATATACCAGTTTCAATTACTCTTCAATCCTCAAACAAAATCAAGTTATATAGAGAATGCTTAGCCAAATATGTATGTCAAAGGTGCAGACGCACCATGCCTTTTTCTCCTAACATAATTGGATTTTTCTCCCATCTCTTAACCTTAGAAGTTAATTTACATGTTTGTAAACATTTCATAGCACCACATTTCTTAAAATTTCTGTCTAAACTTTGAGGCTATTGCATAGAAGTTTTGATCAAGAAAGTATGAATTTTGTATTAAATTGTAAGAATATCACTTGCCCAAAAATAAACAAAAATCAAGTGATTCAAATGATTGAATCTAGTTAAATGGATTCCATTTTCTCATTGTATAATTCTGTTTTACTCCTATAATTAACAGAAGGTGGTTTCAGAAAGGGAGAAATTTTTGATTAAAAATTATGATCAATTATTCTTTCTTCATTGATGAATTTATAGATTTTGGAAATATTTTGAAATGGTGTTTCAATAATTTTTACTTATATGGGTTTTGCTTAAATGTAAGACTAGCTCTTCAAACTTAAATTTGAATAATATTGCTTCAGACACTATAAGTTTAATTCCTTAAATGTTTGAGTCTAACCTCAAATTTAATTCATAGAATCTCATTGCCAATGAATTGTAGAGTTTTGATGACCTGGCCTCTCATTTTGAAGGGTAGAAGCATTTCAGTTAATTACTGCAATTTAATAAATATAATTCAGAAAAAGAATCCATATCATGCTTAGGATGGTTGTATTTCTTAATTTGTTCTTGGGTATCTGGGAGAGTTCATTGAGATATAATGACATGTAACCTTTCAAATCTTTATTTGAGAATTAATGATGTTTTATCTTCAATTAGATCATTAGTTTGGTATTCACTGAGATTTAAAAACATATCAGTTGCTATTCTCTCATTATTTTTTGTACTGGGAATGAAAACCAGGATCAGTTTACTGATAAAGTACATCCAGTCCTATTTCTTTTTAATTTTGAGGCATGCTCTTGCTGAGATGTTGAGACTGGGCTCAAACTTATAGTCCTCTTGTCTCAGATACTTGAGTCACTGGAATTATAGACATGTGACATCATGCTCACTCACTACCCTTTTTTTACTTTTTAAAATTTATTTATTTATTTATTTATTTATTTATTTATTTATTTATTTATTTATTTATGGTGCTGGGGATTGAACCCAGGGCCTTGTGCTTGCAAGGCATGTACTCTACCAACTGAGCTAAATCCCCAACCTTTTCTCTATTTTATTTGTGTTACCCCCTTTTTAATTACCAGAGATAGCCCCTTTTATATCTGACTTTTTGAGTGGTTGATCCAACTAAATTTACTTTGAAGTTATAAAAAACTTAATAACTCTACCCAAGAAAAGGTAACTTTGTGATGACATATCTGAATCACAAGTATGTAGGTAGATTTCTACTGAAAGAGGTAATAAAGCATAGGAGTACTTTGGAGAACTCCATCTTCCCCCCTTACTAACACTCTTTAAAAGTATGGTAATAAATTGACATGAGTACAAATATTTTCATAAAATTTTCCAAGGCCCTCAAATTTTAGTTGATTGGTTCTTTTTTTTTCCATCCCCCATTTATACTTGATCATGTTTCACATAGTAACAGTTCAATTATGGCATCTTCTGTGGCTGGAGCCATAATTGAGAGTGATGTGCACAAAAAGGTGAGGGTCTGTGCCAGCTCTGGGAAAGTTCACAAGCAGGGCAGAGATGCCCACATAATCAGCTAACTATAGTACTGAGGTAAAACTGCTATTTTTTGCAATGTAAACATGATATAAGTAACAGGGTTTTTGTTGCCTTCTACAAGGCAAATATAGGTTAATGATGTGATGTTACTCCAATTGCACAAATTTGCCTGTCTTCATGTTGTAAATAGAAATTTGCAAGAATATAGCCAATGATGTGTTCAGTGCTCAGATAATACAAATAGAGTTCTCTCTGCCTCAAGTTTATTAACCTGGAGACAAGATTGTAAGTTTTTTCTTTTAATGTCATATGAAAATCAACAAAGAGACAAAGACTGAGAGAAAGAGAGAGTGAGTGAGTGAGAGAGAACATGGGAGGGGGAGTTGGCCAAAACCAAATCTTAAGACCCCTTATTTTTCCAAATAAATTTCATGATTCTTTTTCTATTTCTATGAATAAAATCATTGGAATTTATATAGTAGTTGCATTAAATCTGTATAATGCTTTTGGTAGTGTGTCATTTTGACATATTAATTCTTTCTATCCAAGAACATTGGAGATCTTTAGATATTCTAAGGTCTTCTTTAATTACTTTCTTTATGGTTCTATAGATTTCATCGTAGAGGTATTTTGACTCTTATTTCCAAGTATTTTTTGAGGCTATTGTGAATGACTGGTGTCCTAATTTTGCTTTCAGCTGATTCATCAAGGGTGTATAGGAACACAATTGATTTATGGCATTAATTTTATATACTGCTACTTTTCTGAATTTGTTAATGGATTCTAGAAGCTCTCTGGTGGAGTTTTGTGAGTCTTCTAAATTTAGAATCATGACATTGGCAAATAGGTATAGTTTAAGTTTTTCTTTTCCTATTCATATCCCTTTAATTTCTTTCTTTTGTTTAATTGCTCTGGCTAGAATTTCAAAGACTATGTTGAATATAAGTGATAAAAAAGTGCATTCCTGTCTTGTTCCAGTTTCTATCAGGAATACTTTCAATTTTCTTTTTCTTTTAGAATGATAGTGACCTTTGGTTTAGCATATGTAATATTTACAATGTTGATGAATATTTCTAATTTTTTTGGTGTTTTAAGCATGAATAGATGCTGAATTTTGTCAAATGTTTTTTCTGCATCTATTGTGATAATTGTGTGATTTTTATATTTAAATCTGTTGATGTGATGAATTATGTGTATTGATTTCTGTATGTTAAACCATTCTTGCATTCCTGGCACAAACCTCACTAGATCATGGTGCTTTTTCTCTTTAGTATGTTCTTTGCCAGTATTTTATTTACAATTTTTTCATCTATATTCATCAGGATAATTGATCTTTCTTTCCTTGCTGTATCTTTATCTGGTTTTGTTATCAGGGTGATACTAGTTTCATAGAATGAGAATAGAAGTGTTTTCTCCATTTCTATTTTATTTAATAATTTAAGAAGTATTAATGTAACATATTCCATGAAGGTCTGATAAAACTTGGCTAAGAATCTGTCTAGTCCTGGGATTTTCTTTGTGGTAGGTTTTTGATGGCATTTTCAATTTCATTGTTTGAAATTGTTCTCTGTATATTTTCTGTGACCTCCTTTATTAACTTGGATAGTTTATATTTCTCTGGAAATTTTTTGATGATTTCATGATTTTCTATCTTATTATAGATTTTCAATATAGTTTCTATCATCTGAGTTTTAGTAGTGTTTGTGGTGCTACTTCATTTTCATTATGAATTTTAGTAATTTGAATTTTCTCTCTTCATTAGCATGACTAAGGGTTTATCAAATTTATTAATTGGCTCAAAGAACCAACTTTTTATTGACTTTTTGAATTTTATTTGTTTCAATTTCATTGATTTCAGCACTGATTTTAATTATATCCAGTCTTCTACTGTTTTAGGAGTTGACTTGTTCCTCTTTTTCTTGGACTTTTAGATGTAATGTTAGGTTAATTACTTTGTGATTTTCTATTTTTTTATTGAATGAGCTTAGTGTGATATTTCCTCTTAGAACTGCCTTCATAGTGTCCCAGAGATTTTGGTATTTTGCGTCACTATTCTCATTTACCTCTAAGTATTTTTTTAACTTTATCTCTGATTTCTTCAGTTTTCCATTAGCCACTCATTATTATTCATTATCCACTTGTTAGGGTATGTTCTGTTTTTTATTTTATCATTGATTTCTAATTTCATTTTATTATCTGATATAATGCAAGATAATATATCTATTTTTTTGTATTTACAAAGAGTTGTTTTGTGGCCTAAAATATGGTCTATTTTAGTGAAGGATCCATGTGCTTCTGAGAAGAAAGTGTATTCAGTCATTGATGTATGAAATATTCTAAATATGTTGGTTATGTCTAGATTATTAATTGTATTTTTTATTTTTAAAGCTTCTTTAGGTTTTGGTTGGAAGATCTATCAATTGGTGATAGACATGTATTAAAGTTGCCCAGTATTATTGTGTTGTGGTCTGTTTAATTCTTGAAATTGTGAAGAAGTAGTTTGATGTATGTAGATTGCTCCATTGTTTAAGGCATAAATATTTGTAATTGTTATGTCCTGTTGATGTCTAATTCCCTTAAGCAGAGTGAAATGACCTTCTTCATTCCTTTTGATTAACTTTGGCTTTGAGTTCACTTCATCTGATATAAGGATATATATATATATATATATATATATATATATATATATATTTATATTATATAAACCCCTCCTGTATAAGAGCTCCATGTAAATAATATCTTTTTCCATCATTTTACCTTTAGTCTTTTCCTATGAGGTAAGCCTCTTGGAGACAGTATATTTTGGGGTCTTGGTTTTGAATCCAATCTGTCAGTCTATGTCTTTTAACTGGTGAACTATACCATTTAAATTCAATGTTATTATTGAGATATGATTTTATTTCCTGTTATTTGAGTTATATCTGTTTTTTTATCTGAATTAGTTTTTCCTTTGATTAACTATTCTTCTAGTGTTGTTCTTCCCTTCACTGGTTTCCTCTTCTTCATGAAATATCTTATTGTCTGTTTTGTAGTGTAGGTTTTCTAGTTGTCAGTGCTTTTAACTTTTGTTTAATATGGATGGTTTTTATTTCATTGTAAATTCTGAAACTTAAATATTCTGAAAATAGTATCCTTGGTTGGAATCAATTTTCTTTCAGAGCTTGGTACATAGTATTTCAAGACATCCTATCATTGAGGGTCTGAGTTGAGAAATAAACTGAGATCAGATTCGTTTCCCTCTAAATGTTACTTGTCATTTTCTCTGAAAGTCTGTAAAATTCTATTGTTATTCTGTATGTTAAGCATTTTCATAATAATTTGTCTTTGTGTGGGTCTCTTGTAATTTTGTACATTTGGGTCCTTTTGATTTTAGATGCATTTAATGAATCAAAGAGTCTCTGATTCAGCTAGGACAGACTGCCCCTCCAGTCTCAGGATTTTTCACATTAAGCCTCAGGTAGAAACAGTATTACCACTGCTTGAGTTCTGGATAGCTGAACTAGGAGAAATGGTGCCTTACTCTATCTACCAACTTGTGCCTCCCCTTTCACATTTTATTTTGAGACTTGATCTTGGTAAATTGCCAAGTCTAACTTTGAATTTGAAATCCTCCTGCTTCAACTTCCTCAGTTGCTGGAATTAAAGGTCTGCACCATTACACCAGTTTCTAAGTAACAATAATTCTTAAAAATTTTTCTAAGTTTCATATACTTTTGCTGTTTTCAGCAAGAATCTTGATTTTTCAGTCTGTGCTAGACCACATTAACACCCAATGACTTCCAATGGTGTAATGAACAGAAAGTCAACACAGGTTAGTCATGTTAAAGAAGATGGCCTCTTGAAGAATGTTGTTCTGCCTCAGGCCTCACCACCACAACTTAACTTCCAGTACCTGTGTATCAGCCAGAAAAAGAATAACATTTATTGACTGGCATATATTTTTAAGAAACCTTGCACACCGTGGATGAAACTCACTTGATCATGGTGCATTATCTTCTTAATGTTTTGCTATGTCATTCAACAATAATTTATCAAACATTTTTACATCTATGTTTGTCAGGAATATTGTTCTGAAGTTTTGTTTCCTTGATACCCCTTTGGTTTTGGTATCAGGGTGGTACTTGCTTCATAGAATAAATTTGACAGTGTTTTCTGCTGCTCTGTTTCATGGAATCATTGGAGAAGAATTGGCATTTGTTATTCTTTAAAGGTCTGATGGAGCTTTACTGAGAATCCTTTAGCTATTGGTTTTTCCTTAACCTCAGCTTTCTTAATTCTTATTACTTTACTCTATGCTGATAACATCCCTCCTTTTGGTAAACTTTGAGCACTTCTAGAGAAAATCATACAACAGGAGGGCAGTTTGGAATTAGTAATGACAAAACTGAAAAGGTAACTTCACATTGACTGGGCAGTGTTTGTTTTTATAAGGCAATGTCCAGTTCCATGGAACACCTGCTTTATACACATGCCCCACACATGCACAGACAACTTTGCTATGTTCTTTTCATGATCTAGCCTCAAACATAAATTCTTTAAATTGTCATTAGGTCAATCATCAGAAACTCCAACTTCAATCTGAATCTTCAGATCTCAGTTCTGCTAGCTTAAATTTGTTTACAATCAGATGTTAGTCAGAGAAGGTATCCACAAAACTTGGGTTCCCCACTCTCAGGTTTTCTCCTTTCTTCATTACTCCTCACTTTGCATTACCTAGAAAATCTATCTGTTTTGTACATCTGCATGCAGCTAGACTAGAGTTTTGTGTTAAGATATTTTTACTCCTCCACCCTGGGGCCTGTCTTCATGAAAAATGATGAAAGAAAACCTGTGCCCAGCCCAACCCACTGCTGTGACCTGATTTGGTCATTCTTTAATTCCTTTGGGTAGGATTCCTTTTGTTCTTTTGTCCAGAGTTCACAATTGTTGTTTCTGCTTATGTGTTAGGGATAGAAAAGAAGAGGGTCAGTCACACTAAAAAGTAAGTTTATAGAACTCTCTTTTTATATTCAAATGGTATAAAAATCCATGAAACTTCTTGTGGAAATTAAACACATATGATACCCAAAACTTCTTGGTACTAGGCTATAAAATCCCAATGCCCTGTCCTTCTTCCTTACTCCTTGTTTTTCTAATTAGATTTATTTCCCTCATAAACCCATCCTCATTTTTATTGCAATTCACTGTGCCACATGTTCCATCTCTTGAAATCTGCCTCCCCACAGGAACACATCTTCTCTTCCTTGGCAAGGCAAAAAGGGCTTCCCCTCAGTCACCTTTGATGAGCTCCTCCATGTCTGTGGCCAGCAGTTGCCATATAGTTTATGTTGTTTTTCAGTTATCAGGGAAAGTTTAGAATGCAGAAATGATATGTCCCACTGTCAGACAAAGAGAAGGAAAAAAATTATAAGAATTTGTCCAGTCCAATTATCAAGGAAATCTAAAATGTTCAGTTTCCTTCAGTGGTTTACAAACAATACGCTAGTCTCTTTTATTCTGTGCTACTGAAGATCAGAACAATGAAGTAATTTCTGTGGAAATAATCCATTGTTATGTGTAATTATGTGTCAAATATTTTGGCAGTGTGTGTGCGTGTGAATTTGATATGTTTCATTTTGAAAAGGCCTATATTATTTTGGATGAGTTTCTTTTAGTAGGGAAAATTTGGAAAATATACAAAAAAAATGTTCTTAAAGGAGTGGAGCAGCCTGATCTACTATAAGATCCACAGCATGAATATTTTAATGTCCTTTGCCCTAAATGACTACTCATCAAATATGCAGAATTTCACAGAGAAAATAGAGAGCTAATATACTTATGAAAGAAAATATCCTCAGCTTGTTAAATAATAATAGACTATTTCAGAATTAATACCATTACGATTGTATTTTTTTTAAATTTCTCTTTCCTGTATTATATCATTCTATATGTGATCTTGATATAACTTGTTCACAAATAATTTAAATTTTTTTGGCAGGGTATGACATGTGAATGTTTTGAATAATTGTTCATCTTTAACACATACATGTTACAATTACTGAAGCATCTATAATTATTTTATAAGAGAAAATATAGCATTCATTATTGTTTACCAAAGAGACTTTGACTGAAGTACTCTGTTAAAATAAGCAATGCCATAATATTTCATGTGGTTCAGTCTTCAACTGCTGAAGGGGAATAAAAAATAAAAGCAAAACTATAGTGGGATTGTCTTGCAGACTGAGTTAGAATGTTCTAATGTATCATATAAAAGGGTATGTAGACATAATACAAGAAAGTAAAATCAATATGTACCAGTATACAGTATTTAAGGTTAAAACATTAAGAAATTTTGTAGAGCCACAATTTTTGAATCACATTTGTGCCGAATAATGATATTGATCAATATCTTTAAGAACTATCAGAAAGCTGTGTCAGAATTGTCTCCTCTGCACTATATATTGCTCAGTGATACCCCTTTCCAAATATCAATACTGATCTTATTTGTATAGTTCAAAAATTCTAAGACTGTTTCAATACCTAAATATTTATATGTATATGCATATGTATGTATGTGTGTGTGTGTGTGTGTGTGTGTGTGTGTGTGTGTGTGTGTGTGTGTGTGTTGCCATGTTAGGGACTGAATTCAGGGCCTTGTGCTTCATGGACAAGTACTCTACAAACTAAGCTATATCCCCAGCCTTATATTTTTAAATAAAATACATTTTTTGGATTGTTTTCCACATCACAACCACTATGGAAAAATAAATAAGGATATTTCATAATTAAAACCTGCAGTGGACAGATTGAGACAAACATCATTACCCTATGTACATATATGATTACACAAATGGTATGAGTCTACTTCATGTACAACCAGAGAAATAAGTTTTACCCCATTTGTTTATAATGAATCAAAAAAAAAAAAAAAAAAAAACCCTGCAGTGAACTTCACTCAGTGGTTAATTTGAGCCACTTCGCACCCTCCAGTATTCATTTTTTTCTCCCAAAATGCCCTCACAACTTCACAATGGAACCATATAATTTAAAACTTTAAATACTTGGGATTTATGGTTCACATGAAGACATTATCTGAGCAATTTTAAATGATGTAAGGCTCTCCATGTAAAAAAGATGCTTTGTAGTCACAATTACCTCAATAAGCATTTATATTCAAATAACCTGACATATCATGCTTTAGCAATTTCAAAACCATTATTTTGACAATGGCCATTTAGCAGTTAGGAAAATGTGAAATGCTAAAAGAGCTGAAAAGCTGTTCTGTTTTCGTGTTCTACAAGTGCTGGAGAACTCAGGTAGTGACTTTTTTTTTTTTTTTTTTTTTTTTAGTTTACATAACCAGCCCAGAGTACTGCATGCTAAATCAAATTCAAGGAAGGTAATACCTTTACTAAGTTACAAAACTTTGGCAAAGCAATTTAGTACTCTTTAATACAATAACATATTATTTATGTTGGAGTCATATTTTAGACATAGTAATAATTTTCACTCCAAAATTATCATTAAATACCATATCAAAACAATGGTTTCTAGGATAGCAGGTTATTTTATACAGTTTAATATATTTTAAAACTATATGATTTCTCCTTTTAGAGTGAGTTACCTCATGCATGCTGTTCTATTCTGTATTACCAAAGTGATTTTGCTTGGTTCTGAGGTTGGTCCAGAGTCAAGTACAGTTGCAAAATCTGAAAAGTGTTAAAATTATATTTTAAGGAGACTCAATGTCAAAACCAATTTTCCCAAGTACTCTTTAAAAAAATTGTTAAATTTTTACATCAATACTAGAATTTTAGAAATTAGTCATTTCAAGCTCACTAACCTCAGATGATTCCTTGGCTTTTAGAAGCCTTGTATCTTTGTTTGAATATAAAGTCATATAGCCTTACTCCTGATTATTTTTCAAATTCTACCTAAGATATAGTTATAGTTTTTAATAACAAATAAATACATTGTCTGCTTGGAGAGACTTAGGGACCTGAGACATACTGACCTTTTTATTTCTGTATAAATGCTACCACCACCATCAGTATTCTTATGCTTCTTCTTGTCAAAGCTGTCAACTCTTTGATATCAGCATTTAATTTATATATTACCCATTCCATTGCTTCTTAGACTTTACAAGCATTGGAAGATATCATGCTTGCCATCAACCCTTTCACGTAACTGCTAAGGCTGACTCTCTGCACAGAGATGATGGCTTTCTGAATCAGAACTATATTTTCTGTGTATTAAGGATGTAATTTTTATGTAAGTTTCTCATCCCCTGAAATATTTGTAAAGGAATATTAGTAGTTTTAAGTTCCATTGTTTTCTCTACAGGATCAAGTACAGAATATTCTTGCAGTTGTTTTGATTCTTGCTGCACCAATAAGAGACTTCAGGGAAGGAAGGAATTTTCCACTGTATGTTGAGAAGTCTGTAGCTGCACAGCTTTCAAGAGGGATCTATATGTCTGTCCAGCATACCAACTCCAACTACATTGAAGTTCATAGTGTTTGGATATTTGTGCATTGCAGCTGTTATAATTGTTTCCTATGGGTGGTTGAAGACATGCTCCAAGGTTCAGAGCTTCCTGGTGCAGACAGCCCAAGCCCTGTACCAGCTATGCTGGGGGATAGTGAGTCACCCAGGCAATGTCTCACCCAACCTGCACCCAGTGGGTCATATAGTGTGCAGAAGACATCAGGCCCCAAGAGAGAATATCCCAAAGTGAGATACCTTAAATGTTTGTATTTTCCTAAAGGTTTCCTAATATGTTGTGTTTATATAAATATTTAATACTTTATTAACTATAGTTTTATGTTTCTAAATACAAAAATTTTTAACACTGATCAGTACTGTATATGCTCATAATAAAACTTATAAGCATAATTTATTATAAAAGGAAAAGTACCAAATTATTCATTGTTTACATCTAGGGAGTTTTAAGGCTGAGTTCAGTAAGTTGTCATTACACAATAATTACAGAAGATACTCAACTGGTTTACCACTGAAAGACCTACCAGCAAACTTTGTATTAGGTAGGTATATAGATCTGTTATTTCTATTCTTACCATTCTTGCTGTAATGCACTATATTTAAAGCATTGGGGAACTCTGATGTTTCATATACAGTTTTTTCCTCCATCCCTCCCCCTGCCCTCTAATATATTGTTCATATGGTTTCAATGCTGCACAAACGTGCATTTTCTCATGCCTGTTTGCTTTGAATGCTGTATGCTGATTGGTAGCAAGTTGTTACATTTGTTATCTGTGTGCAGTTGCTTGCTGTAAATTAGCAGATCCTATAATAGCTTTATTGCGTGTCTAAAAGTGTTTTATGTAAAAAATAATATAATGGCAACTATCAAAGTTACTTCCATGTAGACTAGCTTAAATGCAGGTTTTTCTGTTTCTGTCATTATTTTTCTCCCTCTTCTTATTTATGTGGAATACTTGAACATTTTATACTTTTGGTACAACTCAATCTGATAATATCTGAAACTCATTAGTCTAGTGGCCAGCACTGTGGTCCAAATCTAACATTTTTGATCTTATCCTTGGGAAATATTTAGCTAAACAGACAGCACTTATATATTTCACTCAGCAATGAACTCATACAGAAGAATGAATTATTCTATCCTCCCTAGGAAGCCACAGCCTTGCAGAGTATATAAGCAAACTGAGAATGACATCTACAGAACAGTATAATTAGTGCTATAAAGCTTATCTGCAGGGAGCAGTGAGAGAACACCAGAGAAGCAGTTAGCTCCTTGAGAATTGCCATGGAGGAAAGGAGGTCAGAAAATTATAGTCTGATAGCAAAGAATGAAATCTCTATACGTATGCATAGGGAGATTGCTGGTAGAACTCCCTATTCCACATTTTTGAATGTTCCATACATTATGAGAGAATAAGAAAGAAGAGTTCATAAACAAAACCCAGTTATTTTATTCAAGAGGATTAAATCATTACAGTAAGATTCTCATATCCCAATAATTTCACCTCTTGCCTTATCTCCCACATGAGCTTTTGGGAGACACCTCATATCTGAATCATAACAGTTTTATTAGTTTATCTATCAATAGTATACAGAAGAACAGAGAAAAAAATCTCGGCTCAACAGGGGGATGGACAAGCAGGGGTGTTAAGAGTAACTTCTGTACTGGATTCCAGAATCAGATGGTACCATTCTGTGAGATGTTATGGGAAGCAGACACATATGCCTTTAACAAATGTTGGGGTAAATTTGGCAAAAGCTGAGGCTCACTCCTGCTTCAGTCACAAATAAAGCCATTTACACTCTTTGCCTCCTATTTATGGGCTACAGAGACACAGGAAGACTTGGAATTTTATGTAAAAAAAAATCTTTAGGATGCAGGCCTGTCACCAATAGGCTCATCCTCTCACCTTGGTGTTATTTCAAAGTGAAGGACAGGATGAAAGGGAATAACAGGGAAGACCATTTTAGTCTTTAAATTATTCTCAGATACCTCTGCTGAGTTCTGGCTTTTGCTGTCACTGAAATGTCTCCATGATAACCCACCATGATATTAAGATGGAGTCTCTCTTGCTCAGGGCTTTATTTGGTAGCTTTTGGTCAATAACTGTCTCACAATAGACATATACTAAAACCCACTGCAAGTCCTGCTATTCCAGACTCTGTGAGCAGTAGCAGACTCCTGAGCAGACCTCATGTAGTCACAGAGACATCTGTGCAAACTCCACTGCAGGTGTGAACTTAGCTGTCTGCCTCAGTTGTCAGTCGGGGCAGTGGTCACGTCAAGGGGACATTGGGCCTTTCTATGGACATTTTTAACTATCAAAAATTGCAGATGTCTATGCTAGGTTGTCCATCAGACAGGGACCATGGATGTTACTAAACACATCATCATAAACAGGGAAGTCCCTCAACACAAAGAAGCATCTGGTCTCTCACATTAATCATGCTGAAGATCAGGAATCCTGGTATAGATCATCAATGCTAATTGGAAAGGCACTGGGTCTTTTCTTGTTCATTATTTTGTCCCCAGTGCTTCAAGAACAGTGATTGTTTTATAGTAGTTGAGTAAGGGAAAAAAAGAAAAAAAGAAGGGGTTGAGTAAGGGAAAGAAGAAAAAAGAAGGGGAAGAGGAAGACACATGGTATATTAAAACCTGGGGGCAAGGGAATTAATAATTTGGGCCTGATTCTTGTGCTAGAGTCTCTCTGTCAATGAGTTTGGCCAGTCTACCAAAAGTTTTCCAGTACAAGTCCAGTTGTTGATGTGACACCAGATGCCTTTACTTGAATATCAGGCAAGATTCCTTGTAAGTAGTAACCCGCTATTGAGAAAGTAGTGTTTCCTCCTCTATCCCAAGCATGCACAATAAGCCACTGAGCACTTCACCTGCATACACACACACACACACGCACACACAAATTATCATGCAGAGCCACTGGAATCCACTGCCCCATACTGGAGCTGGTGACCTGGGAAATTCTCATGCCAACTGCAAAAAAAACCATTAACTTCTTCTGAACCCTTACATTCAGAGTGGTCCACATGAAGCTTCACTTCCTCTTCAAAGTTGCAATTAGAGAAAATATAAAATCCAGTGAGAAACAATATCTTGCAAATCCTGCTCACTGCCCTCTTCTCTCTGAGAAGTCTGTCCTTGTCCCAAGCATCTTGAGCTCGTTCCAGATTGAGGATAAATGGACAGATTGTTGATGAGTATCTGCATTCTCTGCTCTACTGGCCAAGCTTTATTTCAAACTGGAAGGTTCTCCATTGAAATGACAGACTCCTCATGCTCTGCAGTCACTCAGGAGTCTGGAGTCTGAAGTATGTGATCTGAAAGACCATAAATGCAGGTCCTGGACTAGAGGCACCAGAGAGCAGGCTTGCTAGAAGCACCTGCAAAGTTACACTTTCTTCATTTCTGGGAATGGAAACTACTTCCATTAACCATGCCATTTATTGTTGGTACACTATATCTTTGAAATTGGGGCTCTTCTGACCCTGAAGGGCATGGCCTCCTAAGCTGTTTGTGTGTGAGTGTGTGTGTGTGTGTGCATGCACATTGGGGGTGGTTATTCAGATTAAACTCAGAAGCATTCTACAACTCACCCACAACTGAACTAGTTCCCTAGCCCCTATTTAAATTTTATTTTAAGGCAGGGTCTCACCAGATGGCCCAGACTGGCCTCCTGCCTCAGTTCCTTGAGTCACTTGGATTCCAGACATATGCCACTGCACCCAGGACATGCCTTCCTGGAGATAGCTAATACCTAGAGAGTCAGCCATCTCTCCAGCATGTTTACCTTACACACACCGATCCAGTTCCCACAACACCAATTCCCTTCCTATTGGTCTTCCAACCTCTTGTGCCATTATTTGATTGCCTTAATCATACCAAGCCCAAGTCCTGGAGAACAAGGGATGGTCCTTGTGTACTAGAGCCCACTGAAACTATTGAAACATACTAATCCCAAGCCTGCTTATGCTGCCTCCTCTTTTCTTCCTGAACAAATAAAATAAAGTCTTTTTTCCAAGTCCTCCCTCACCTTCCACACACTCTGCATCCCTGACCAACTCTGGTGCTTCCCATATTGCCTGGCACAACTGTTTATGGGAACTGGAGAAGTCTTTGAGTGTCAAATCTGTTTCTGTGAGTCTTACCATACCAGATTAAAACAAACCTCAGGTACACTTAAAAGAATGCCAAACTTGCAAAGCTTCTCAAAAGAGCCAGGGCAATTGCATCTATAGCCCAAGTTCCTGGGCCTGGTTCATGGGAGCCCACCCAGTCCTCTTTTTTCTGTTAGGCCTTCCCTATCTTTGTACTGAGGAATAGGAAGGGCTGCAAGAGACGGGAGGGGAGGAAAGGTTGCTACACCTGGAAAGTGGGAATTCTGCAAGCACTATTTCTATTGCACATAATTTCTTTAATCATGGCTGCAAACTTGGGTCACAGAAGAGGCACAGGAGTAGACAAAATCCCAGAATAGTGTATAATACAGCTATACTTGGACTGGTGTTTCAAATGCTAGTTTTCTTTCCATTTCCTCAGTTACCTTCCCAATGAACACTTTAAAGCATCATAAAGGGCAGGTCATTTTCTTTCCTGGGTGTTCTTACTATCATATTAGACTTCCCAATGAGAAGAAAATGGCCTGTCATGACTTTATGACCTCTCCTCCTACTAATTGGTATTATCAGGGCCTGTGACCTGAGCTCTGCCACCCCCAGGACTAAGAACTATGTGAACATGGTCAGCCTAATTTGCATGGAGACTAGGACCTGTAAAATTGTAAAGGATTTTTCTGCTGCAGTGCCAAGGTCATTGCTCCCTTCAGTCAATGCCCCTGGCTGCACATCACTTCCTGGACACCACAGTAAAATTGTTCTCAGCATACTATTTAGGGACTCTGATGGGGCTCAGAGGAGCCAGAAATCTGACTGCAGAGTGCCCTTCAGTTTTTGCAGGAAAGTGCACTCTCACCATCTAATGGTCTCAAGGGGAAACTGCAGGGATCTGCACACCATGTCCCAGGATCTTTCATACAGGAAAAACATGGTCCTTTCAAACTTAGTCCTCCCAATCATGATCACAGCGCAGTGACACAGTTTTTAGAGCTTCTTAAACAACAGATTAGCTCATGTTACCACCTCTGGAACAGAAGTAAAGGTCAAAACATTTACAGAGTTTTGACTATTAATCTTGGGTGTGGTTGTGGATTTTAAGGGGGACACTGCAACAGGATTCTCTGGACTCCTGGGTGCTAGGGAACAGCTTGTGCAGCCTTTTGTATCTCAGGGTCTGTCTACCTGGGCTGAAACTGACTAACACTGGAAGCATGTCTGCCTGCAGTGTCAGTCAGTGAGATCATCATAAAAAAAGGTGTTTCTCAAAGTGGTGAAAAAGATCGTGTTCTTGGAGGAAAGACCAAAACAGGTGGTCAAATGCAACTGTGTACCTGGAGAGATCATGAAACTTAGGATCCCAGCATCTGATACTGTAGGTCTGGGGTGTGGCTTGAGAATCTACATTGCTATCAAGTTCTCTGGTGAAACTTAGTTGGTCTGGGACCCACTCTTAGAAACCCATTCAACCATAGTATAACTTAGGCAGAACTATTTCTTCTTAAATGATAGGGGACATACAGATGTGAGCACATGAATTTAAGAGAATAATTTTATAAAGTTGGCCCACTGTGCTGATTCCCACTTGCTTTCTTTTTGAAGAAGCAATTTACCTGCAAACCTGCCAGGCCTAAGTGGACATGATATGTCATATTCCTCAGAAAACCTTCAGTTTCCTGCAGGAGAAATATAGTCCTGATATAATGTTGATAAGGAAGGGAGATTTTAGTGACCATTTTCTCAGGCCAAATGCCAAAACTCATGATGATAAAGACAATTATTTCTAATCATATAATCTGTAAGAATTTTTGGTTAAGAATTCAATGAGAAACCGTCAGCATGGGTGAAAGTCACCTAGGATTGTTGTGGCAGTGGAGACTTGACAGTCTGAAATCATTAAGCTGTCAGTCAAAATTCAATATGTGGACATTGTTGGGACTATCAGGAAACTTCTCTAGGACTCTCTAATGAAACTAGAGTGCAGAAGAGGAACACAGACTCTCTCATTTCTGAGAGGACTCACTCTCTTCCTCCAGAGTGTCCTTTTTCCCTTGTCCTATCTCTTCAATAAACACATTTCTATTACTCTGAGTGACAGTTCTGAAGTCTTTCTGACTTGGTCACAAGAATTGGGGTTTGAAGAGTAGCCTTTTCACTGTCTCAATTTCACAGAAGTCACCAGTTCTGTAACATTAAACATTTGAAAATTCTCATGATATGCAATTATCTTGCTCCAGATACACTGTCAAGATTTCAGGGTCCTCAGTCTACAACTCTTTCAGGAAGAGTCAAAGGTAGAAAGTGTAAGAATAGAGGTAAACACTAGGAGTGTCTTTACCCTTCTCACACTCTAGCAGATAGGTTTATCAGGAGATAAATTTGGACCCACTTCTGAGCATCAAGTGCCCTTGTTTCCCACTGCAACATGCAATTGGTCAATGATGCCAGGATTCTCATCATTCATATTTCTTGAGGCCAGGTGTTAGGTGACTCTACAAGATTTACATTATTTTTCATTAATTTTGCAAAGATTTACATGTGATGCATTTCATGCTAGAGATTTACCAGTACAAAGGGGAAGCCTCTACACAGTACAACAAGCATGATTTCAAATGATGATCATTTCCTGCCTGCAGTCTCCAGCACATGGGTTCTGACCAATGCTGTGTCCAATAAGAAAACTGAATTTAGCCAGTTAAAGGAGAGCAGTCTCTGAGCTCCTCCCTTCCTTCCTGTTTGGCCCAATCAAACAGCAACTACATTTGACCAATCAGAAGTGTTTGCTGCTCTGACACCCCACCAACAGGAATCCACAGGGCTAAACCTGTTCTATTTACTCAAGAAATATGCCTCAGTTGAGGTGGTTCTTAATATGCACTGTAGATGTAGTGAAAAATTATTTCCTTAAAATAGAAAGCATTTTTTGGTTTCAAATGTATGCTCACTGACAATAATGTTATTTATAATACAGAAAAAAGCAAGCACTTTCAGAGTTGATGGTAGGGCAGCGTGCCTACACTGAATGGAAATGTTTTATATTGAAATCCTAAGAAAAATATATAAATACATTCTGTTCTGGATTATATTCATCTACATACCAGCCCAGTAGCAAAATGTAGCTTTTAACCTTCTTTGAAGAGGGTGTGATCCATGAAGGCAGACACATGTCTCTGGGACTGTCTAAAGTCATGCTTCAACATGTGGCCAGTATTAGGTCATTCTCAAAGCTTGTATGGACTTAAAATTTTTTGTCACATTTTTTATTGGTGCATTATAGTTGTGAGACCAGGGCAAAGAGCAAATAGCTGATTACCAAAGAAAGGGAGATGGGTAGATATCACTCACCATCAACTGATTGCTGACAGCCCCTGGGGGAGATGAAGGATCACATCTTCCAACAAAAGCAATCACCACCTTGTTGGCTCTCTTCCTGCCCTTTTGGTCATCTTTGGCCACAGAGGCAAGATAAGAGGAGGAGGGGACATGAGAACAAAGGAAACCTAGAATTTATAAAGTGAAATTTCATCCCCACTCATTTGGGCATCAACACTGGACTCCTTCTTTCCAGAGAACTCTCTCTCTCTCTCTCTCTCTCCATTCTATTCATTAAATGAAACTTTTTTCTTGCCTTGGCACTTCTTGGGTGTTTAAGCTTCAATGCAGGAGGAAAAAGGACCCAATTCTGATTTTTAAGACTGGTTTCAGTTGTACATAATGCTTGAATTTGTTGTTACATATTTGTACATGCACAAAATATAATATTATTTGGCTAATATCAATCCCCAGTGCTGGGGTCCAGCCCCAGCAGGAGTCCATGTGTTCCACACTGGTAAACCGGGCGCAGGGAGACAGCGTCGGCGATGGATGGAGAATTAAAGACACAGACTCTAGTTCTGGTGCAATCAATCCCACTTTATTCTGGGGAAGTTTAGGTTTATATACATTTTTTTTTCAGGCTTTGATGACAGGCTTGTGAGTAATAAAAGAAGTTTCCAAAGCATAGGCAGGTATTGTACTTAAAAAGGAACCGAAAGATTATGAGAAAACTGTAACCTTACAGATCATTCGTACCTAATCACAATTGTTTTAAGCATATCTAACTATGTCAATGAGCTAATACAATATTTATTTCCTTAATATCTAAACTCTATGTGACCTAAGACTATTCTTATTATTCTCGTGGTTAAAGCAATAGACAAGTAATCTCAGGTGACCATTTCTACTAGGTCCATCTGGTTAATATCTAAATTGCTGAGTTAAGGGCTACAGGAGGGCAGCGGTCCCAATGGTTATTGTGTACCAACATTTATTTTAGGGGTGACATATTCTTTGTAGGAAGGAAAAAATGCTGTGAAACCTTATTCTTGTATCTCACCACCACACATAAACAAAACCATCATCTGGTTTAAACCACCCTGTAGGAGACAGTGGGAGATCTATATCTACCTTCTCTAAGGGCTTGCCTTTAGGGGGGTACCAGGGCTTGCCATTGATAAAATAAGCTGGTCCATATCTAGTAGCTACTGTGGGAAGTGCTTTGTGCTTAGAACTTGGGGAAATATATATTATTATCTATAAGTTTCTGTACCCCAACAGATTCTAGCTGTGCCTGTAAATGCAGTGTTTGATTTTTAATATAATAAAAACATTGTTCTGTAGTGAGGTTAACATCACAGGGTTTCAACATGTGTTTTGTCTCCATGATATTTTTCTGGAAATTTGTAGAATTATTGCCATCACCTCTAGCAAGATCCCCAGACTGAAGTGAGTAATATATTATTAGGAAAACTCCCCAGAATAACATCCAAGCTAGGGAGGCATACATCTGGCATGCAATTCGTTTAGGATCAGTCATTGCAATCAGTCGTTGTAAGGCCCCCAAGAAGGAAACCCCAACTCTGTCCCATGGATCGACGGCAACCCCAATCAACTGCAGGAGGCGTCACTTGATGCAAACCACAAGGGTGTTTATTCCAGCACGCTGGGACCCGACTCGTGACTCAAGCAGGAGTCCAGGATTCGAGTCCCTAGCAGAAAATCTTGTAGGTTTATAAAGGCAGAGACTACACATTGGGAGGGGTCGCACATGAAAGGGGAAAAAAGGGGCGAAAAAGGAAAAAAGGGGAACAAATCTGCCGGGAAATTTCAAAGGGGGTCTGGGTTTGCTGATAACATACAACATGTTTCACAATGTTTTACAACAGGGCGTAGATTCTGGTCAATAGTTTCTGGTAATCCTACTGTTTGAGCACTTTCTGGCTATCTGGCTCAATTTACTCTTTTACTGTGTGTTCGGGGCTGATTCCTGGAACAGCTTTAAGGGCTTTGTTCCCATCACTGGGAGGGAGACCTTAGGGAGTTGAGATAAAACAGACAGCTTAAAAAAAAGTCCATTCTTTCATTTCCCCATTTTCTTTTCTGGTAAGTTCTAATCATCGAACTTCTGTCTCTATATACTCTTCTTCAAAGCTATTTCCTTGGTGGAGGGACTGGTATTATTGCCTTAGCATTAGTACCTGTACAGCACTTACTCTCTTCCTGATGAAGGTGACTCCGTGAAGGAGATGTTCAGAGGGTTACACCACCCTTGGTTGTTACATTTGGCTGTCGTAAGATTTTGCTGTACAGTTATTAAATCACAGGAGGAGGTAGGGTGCCAATAAGTGTTGCCAGTAGTTTCATACCCCCATGTGGAGCAATAATAATGGTCTATACCTCTGTATGTCCTTGCCATATTCGGTGACCTCCCATCCCGGGGGCAGACATAAAAAAGGGTCTGTTTTAGATTGTCACGGGAGCGTTGGTAGTTACATCCTGGGTGGTACCCTTCAACTAGGCGGTATTCTGTTCCCCCAAAAGGCCTGGGTGATGTTGGCCAACATCTGTGGGCCTCCTCAGAAGTCAGGGTAGGGATATTCCAATTATCTAACCCAGCTACTAAGGCGCAGATGTCTGGGGTTAGGGACGGCCACCAAGCCCAAAGGGGTTTCTCCCTGGTGGTGCTCCATATTATATCTTCAGTCTGGGAGAGGACCTGCCATGTTAGTCATTGGGGGGCATGAGGGTTGGGACTACTTATCGGAGGGAGGTGTGTCAACAGGAGCAGGAAAACGGTGGATGCGGAGCTTGAGGGGGTTGTCCAATTTTTCCACTTTCCACGTTGGGTCTGGTGGTGGTGCAGGCTTGACATGCGAAGCGTGAATCCAGGCAGCGATGCCATGAACTTTTCAGGCAGGCAAGGGCCCAGGGGACATCAATTAGCAGCCCCTTGTTTGCAGTCCTTGATAAACAGTCCTTGATAAAGGCAGGTAAATTTGGTAATCAATGGCCTCCGGAGATCCTTGACATTCTATTCTTCCAGGGGCAGTCTCCAACTTGCAGAGGCAGATGACTTTATGGCTTCATTTCCTCGATTTGACCCAATCCCCTATTTCTACACTAACTGCCTGTTCCCAATTCTGGCTTCATTCCCCCTTTAACTGTAGGAACCCATAACTGCTTGTTAAGGAAATGAAAAGGGGCGTCGGTCGTTCTGGCTTCTTCGAAGCTGAATGGGGGCAGCGAGGGGCAAGCAGTTTGGAGTTCCTTTTTTTAAAAAAAAAATCGGGTAAATTGAGGGGTCCCAGGAAGAAGCCTGGTTGGGGAAGAGTAGGTTGTAAAGTCATCTGGGGGTGGGTGCTTCTATGATAGAAGAACAAAAAGACATGAGTACTGAAATGAGATTAATACAAAGTAAATGTTGCAGCATCTGAAACATTCCACTGAGTATCATGACAATGACAGAAGTTAATCTCTCACCAGGAGGTGGAAGAACTGAGAAATTGTTCCCATAACTAGGCCTAGCAAAGCTGGAAAGGACAAGGCCTGTATTTGGGGACTTTAACATTGTACAGGTTATCAGGAAAGTAAACACAACATTTAACACTTAATGTCACAGATTTCCCCAGGAAATATAGTTAAGCTACTTGATGTCATCTTATTTTGTAAAATATCCTTTTATTGGTACAACCTGTGTTTAGTAGAGATCTCTATACTTCTGTTGCCTAGGAATAGATAATCATACTAGCAAACATAGATTAAGTCTATCTGTGTATCTTAGGAAGATCTGCAGGCCTTAAACTGACTAAAAACTTCTGACTCTGGCAGTTTCTCTTGATAGTTATCAGGCTACATCTTAAGTTATATTTAACTATTATTTCCTTTAAATGCCCAAGAATGGCTATACTTTGGTTTTAACTGTTTTGCTGGGTATCTAAGATCAAGCTGGTCAAATTGACCTGGTTCCTATCTTGTTAAAGAGTCAGCTGAGTTCCCACAGGGGTCACTGGTACAGAACTTAAGAGCGGCTTCCAAGTTCCACCAGTGACTTTGGTTAGACAGGGTCTTTTGATGAGGTGACTTCCTTTGGAAGCATCAAGGGATGTTTCTCTTTTTCCATGACCCTCCTCTGCAGCAGATGCACTGGATGATTTTTCATCCTCTATTCTCAACAATCTCCTTGATCAGGAGGTTGTGTGACCCAGAGTTGCAAGCTCCTTAGAGAAGTCCTCTTATTCCCTGGGTTCAGGCTGACTTTGAGGGCAAGACCCAAATACCTCTGTATTTTTTATCTTAATCATCAAGCAAGCCAGTCTCACCAGTCACAAAGTAAGAGTACTGGGCTTTAACTTTAATGTCCATAACTTTACTGGGCTTTAACTTTAATGTCCATAACTTTACAGTTATTTACCCTTCTATCTAACTGGAGTCTGTATTAGTACTGGAAGTTACCACTATCTATTCTATAGGTGATGGCTTATTATCACAAGTTACTTAGGTTGTGTGTTCTTGGAGCAGCTACTTAGGGAGCAAGATAGCACATCTAGCTTCCTTTTGAAACAGGTCAGCTCTGATTGCATGAAGACTAGCAGACTGGGGTGAGCAGTTTGTGGTTTTTTTTTTTTTTTTTTTTTTTCCCTTGAGAAACACAGAGTGTTCTGCTGCAATTAAGGATACACACTTGTGCAGGACCTTTGGCAGTTTTTCAGGAAGGCAGGTGAGTGCCCACAGCCTGGGATCCAGGGAAAGCACCCAGGTTGACCTTGGTTTGTGCAAGGCTGCCATCATGTGGCCACTGCAGATATTTCTCACCAGCAAACTTATCAAACTCAGGCACATGGTTTTTGTACACTTTTCTGAGCTCTCTTAACAGGCCTCTTCTGTAATGACCATGGTTTTCTCCCTCCAGCCAGAATGCAGGCTCAAGATATAGCTTGATCTCAGTTTGAGAAAAATAAGGTTCTAATGTAGGAATTCATGTCCAAGTCTTCTCCAGGCCTACTGTGAGTCAACACCATAGTGGAGACACATTGATAAATTACCAAGGGGCTGAAAGACCATTCCTGTATGTATAATTTTGGATTGATAAGAAGAAGACAAGTCAGCACCCCAAAGGACACTTTGGTGAGGTTTTATTATGGAAAGAGGTCCAGGTATTTAAAAGTTGAAGAAGTAATAATTTCTAAGCATTACAACCCAACAGAACTTAGAACTCTGGTAACCAGGCACCCACATTGAAGGAACAGTCCCTTGTTTAGCTCATGTGATGGAAGATGTGCAACACAGCAAGATGTTTTTCTAATGTACCCAAACCTTTCAAGATTCTAGGCACAAAAAGGTCCAGAGGGGAGTATTTTCAGATATTGACTTAGCCCTCAAAACAGACTCTTAGGACCACTTATAGGAGGCACACAAAGGTAAAAGAGAGGAGCCTAGAGATTACCAATTAAGGCAAGTTCTCATCTGGGATTATATCTGAGATATCCTTTGACCTTCCGTGTCTCTGTGTGTGTGTGGGGGGATTAGGGGACATATAATAATAGGTGTAGCTTATTCCATGTTGAAACTGTTGCAGAACTTTCATGTTTGTGAAGCCAGAATTAAGGACAGGTAGTTAGTGTAGAAATAGGGAATCGGGTCAATTCAAGGAAATGAAGCCATGAAGCCATTTGCCTCTGGAAGTTGGACACTGCCCCTGGAAGAATGGAATGTCAAGGAGCTCCAGAGCCCATTGATTACCAAATTTCCCTGCCTTTATCAAGGACTGCAAGCAAGGAGCTGCTAATTAATGCCCCCTGGGCCCTTGCTTGCCTGAATCACCTTGGCCCTCCCCCTGCCCTTGCCTTCTCACTTAATGCAAAACCAGGCCTAGTCAGGTAGGCAGGAAGGAGAGTTAAGGGGGGAGAGAACTGGAGAACAAAAGAGAATTTAACCTATAAAAGATGTAGGGTGCGCTTGAAAGAATGGACATTTTTTTAAGCTGTCTGTTTTATCTCAACTCCCTAAGGTTTCCCTCCCAGTAATGGGAACAAAGCCCTTAAAGCTGTTCCAGGAAACAGCCCCAAACAGAGAGTAAAAGAGTAAATTGAGCCTGATAGCCAGATAGTGCTCAAACAGTAGGATTACCAGAAACTATTGACCAGAATCTACAGCCTGTTGTAAAACATTGTGAAACATGTTGTCAGCAAACCCAGACCCCCTTTGAAACTTCCTGGCAGCTTTGTCCCCCTTTTCCCCCTTTCATGTGTGACCCCTCCCGATGTGTGGTTTCTGCCTTTATAAACCTACAAGATTTTCTGCTAGGGACTCGACTCCTGGAGTTGGGTCCCAGCGCGCTGGAATAAACACCTCTTGCGGTTTGCATCAAGTGACGCCTCCTGCGGTTGATTGGGGTTGCCATCCATCCATGGGACAGAGTTGGGGGGTTTCCTTTTTGGGGGGCCTTACATTTGGGGGCTCGTCCGGGATAAGACGGCCCCCCCTCATCCGCGGAGTCGACCTTGGAGGTAAGAAGGGGTACCCCGAAGTTGTCTGTCTTTGTCTTGTGTTTTGTTAGTTGGTCTGGTTCTGTGAGCGCGCTTTCGGTTTCGGTGGCAGCCGTTCGGTGACTCGTGAGAGTGGCCGAACAGTGGCCGGCAGACGTGCCTGGGGGGCCACAGGTTGCAGCCCTGGGGGACGCCCTAAGGGTGGAGGAGAGCCAGGGACGCCTGGTAGTCTCCGTCGGTAAGGGCGCTGATGGGGTTCAATTGGTGGATCAGAGATTGGCGCCCGTCTGTATCTGGTTCTGTTGTGTGTTTGTGGCAGAGGTGGAGGAAGAGTTGGAACAACTGGGGGGTTCTGGGCCCCGGCTATTCTCGGGTGGACCCCAAAGGTTCCTTCTCTGGACTCCCCCTCCCGGCAGCCCTGAAGGGTAACTTAGCAAAGTAGCTTCAGTCTCAAAAGTAATGAGAAATAAGGTCTCATAATTTTAACATCCAACCTGTCCGGATGAGATGGCTAAAATGCCTTAGACACAGAGTTTCTGTTAAAACCTGTTAGATCCTTCCAGATCTCAGTCAAGGCTTACATTGAAATATAAATAAAAGAAGCCTAAAGGCTCAGTAGGAGACCGGTCTCAAACCCAGGGAAAGAAAAGGTAAAAAGAGTCTTTAAAACTCCAGCAAAGTAAATGCTATATTTTTAATTATATGTTTTTTTGAGCTCATGATTTTTTGATCAGTTCTACTTTTTATTCAACTAGAGTTTTTGAACATCTGTTACACTGCTATGGAGATTCACCTATAAAGTTACAAGGGCTTGATTTTGTGTTATTTGTATGTTGTGCTGTCTGATGTCATGTTTTGTCTGTATCAAAACTGAGCGCTCCTAAAATTAAGATTTAAAAATGGATCCAGATACTTTTAATTCACGTGATTTAAAAAGATTCAAATTGGGTAAACTAATAAGAGTAAAATGTCTTTGAAAATAACTTGCAAGTCTCTAGGTGGTCAAGCTAATAAAATATTGATGTTAATAAAATGTCTAATATCAATTGTTTCTAGGACTTTTCTTCAACAGGGAAGAGACAGCAAATACTGTTCAGGACACTTGTCTGATATCTTGTTTTTTTTTACAGAATAAGTGAATTAGAGTCAACATGTATGGGATTACTCTAATGTGTTTGTAGAGACATCTGATTAATTTACAAAGTTAAAATGCTAATTGTTAAATAACATCGAGTACTTTTAACTCCTTAAATTCCATGGGGTATCATACTTAAACATTATTGGTGTTTTCATAGGTTGGTAAATAAAAGGGTTTAAACTTGCTTTGTGTCATCACTAAACTAAAAACAAGGTTACTAAGAGTTATGTCCTAACAAGTGCAATTCTATATACAAAGGGTCCCAAAAGTTTCAACTGTGTTTCAATTAGAGTACTATAAACAACAGAATATTTAATCTTATTAAAATAGAGTAATTTATCTAAATTCAGAAATTTCATAAGAGTTGTTTCAGAATGTAAACAAAAAGGGGTCAACGAGTAGGAAAGAGAAAATAAAAGGTTCTGAGTATGGAAATATATTTAGTAAAAGGAAAAAGGAAATGTTTCTGGGTAAGAAAGTGCTTGTTTGATGAAATACATGAGGGTCTAAGTAAGTGCTAAGAAAGCCTGTGTAAGTAAAGGGCAAGTTTCAACAAGTTTGTGTGTAACTAAGTTGGTTATATGTATGTGAGACAGCTAAAACTATTGAAGGTTTTTCCTAAGGTGAAATACTAACGTTCTGATATAAACCAAAGTTTAATCTATATGGTAGAATGACATGGTAAAATGACAAGGATTTGAAACACTAATTTACTCTTGACTTTGTGTCTATTAAGTTTTATTCTTTAGAACAATCAGTCTTAAAAATTGGGGTGTATACAATTATGGTTAAACAACTATTATAGAGTATTGTACTTTGTTACAGAGTATACATTTCTCTTTAAAAACTCAATTTGGTAAGATAAAAGTGTCAAGGTATTTGTGAAATGGTCACTAGTTGTATATTAAATGTGTTCATATTTTTCAGGACCACAAGTTTTTAAAGCAAGGAATTTATTAAGCTCTGCTATCCTCCAGATTAAACTTGTCTGTAATGGTAATCTTAAACTTATAAAGGGTAAATTTTATTGGGGATTTATTTCTATCATTTAATGTTCTATTATAGGACCTGCTATCAATAGGGTATGTGTAAAATTTGTTACTTTTTACACTGAGATAAAGAATTTCAAGTATAAATGTATTTCTAAACATTAGAGTCTGATTTGTTTAAAGGTTAATATTGTGAAATATGAAAGAAACATGAAAACATTTTGCCACTTAATCACACAAAAGGAAAGTTAAAAGCTCTCTCAGCCTTTCTTTGATTCATGCTTTAGATACTATGTTAAATTGTGTTAATTATAAAGTTTATATAGACTCAGGAAACAGTATATGTAAACTACTTAATGGTATTTAAGGAAAAGAAGCAAAGATCAACATCAGAATTAGAACACTTAAGATCTGTAAAGAGCCCTGCCTTACCTGAGATAAGGCTCTGCCTCCCATCTCACTGCATGTTAGAGTGACTCCAAAATAAGCCAGACTTCAGCTTATTTAAAGTTATAGTCAAAAGATTGGTTCTTGTTGTAAAAGTACTGTGATCTCAAATAGGGGATAGAATGTAGTTCTCAATCAAAATTCAAGATAGCTATTATACAAGCTGAATATATTTTTACTCTTGCTAATTTCATTTTGTAAAACTGTTACCTGTTAATGTTTTGCAGAAGTAGCTGCTCCAAGAACAAACAACCTAGGTAACTTGTGATAATAAGCCATCACCTATAGAATAGATAGTGGTAACTTCCAGTACTAATGCAGACTCCAGTTAGATTAAAGGGTAAATAACTGTAAAGTTATGGACATTAAAGTTAAAGCCCATTACTCTTAATTTATGACTGGTGAGACTGGCTTGCTGGATAATTAAGATCAAACTTAGAAATTGGAGTTAAATACAGAGGTCAAGAAAAGTCCATATTTGGGTCTTGCCCTCAACGTTAGCCTGAACCCAGGGAATAAGAGAACTTCTCTAAGGAGCGTTGCAAGTCTGGGTCACACAACCTCCTGATCAAGGAGATTGTTGAGACTAGAGGATGAAAAATTATCCAGTGCATCTGCTGCAGAGGAGGGTCATGGAAAAGGGGAAACATCCCTTGATGTTTCTAAAGGAAGTCACCTCATCAAGAGACCCTGCCTAATCAAAGTCACTGGTGGAGCTAAGGAGCCGCTCTTAAGTTCTGTACGAGTGACCCCTGTGGGAACTCAGCTGACTCTTTAACAAGACAGGAACCAGGTCAATTTGACCAGCTTGATCTTAGATACCCAGCAAAACAGTTAAAACCAAAATATAGCCATTCTTGGGCATTTAAAGGAAATAATAATTAAATGTAACTTAAGATGTACACTTGTATTAGCCCACTAGAATAAAGGCTGGAAGCTACAAATGAAAGAAAGATTCTTCAGCAAATGTGCCTGATAACTATCAAGAGAAACTGCCAGAGTCAGAAGTTTTTAGTCAGTTTAAGACCTTCCTAAGCTACACAGGTAGACTTAATCTATGTTTGCTAGTATGATTATCTATTCCTAAGTAACAGAAGTATAGAGCTCTCTAGTAAACACAGGTTATACCAATAAAGGGATATTTTACAAAATCAGATGACATTAAGTAGCTTAACTATATTTTCTGGGGACATCTATGACAATGTTAAAGTCCCCAAATAAAGGCCTTGTTCTCTCCAGCCTTTGCTAGGCCTAGTTATGGGAACAATTTCTCAGTTCTTCCACCTCCTGGTGAGAGATTAACTTCTGCCATTTTCATGATACTCAGTGGCATGTTTCAGATGCTGCAACATTTACTTTGTGCTAATCTCATTTCAGTACTCATGTCTTTTTGTTCTTCTATCATAGAAGCAGCCGCCCCCAGATGACTTTACAACCTGCTCTTCCCCAACCAGGCTTCTTCCTGGGACCCCTTGATTGACCCGATTTTTAGAAAAGGAACTCCAAGCTGCTTGCCCCACGCCACCCACTTCCAGCTCGAAGAAGCTAGAGCGGTCATCGACCTCCTTCCCCAGCAGCATGGAGTTCCTGAGATTAGAGGGGGGAATGAAGCCAGAATTGGGAACAGGTAGTTAGTGTAGAAATAGGGGATCGGGTCAAATCGAGGAAATGGCCATAAAATCATCTGCCTCTGGAAGTTGGAGACTGCCCCTGGAAGAATGGAATGTCAAGGATCTCCGGAGCCCATTGATTACCAAATTTACCTGCCTTTATCAAGGACTGTTTACCAAGGACTGCAAACAAGGGGCTGCTAATTGGTGGCCCGCCCCCTGGGCTCTTGCTTGCCTGAAATCACCTAGTCACCTTCATCAGGGAAAGAGTAAGTGCTGTACAGGTACTAATGCTTAGGCAACAATACCAGTCCCTCCGCCAAGGAAATAGCTTTGGAGAAGAGTATATAGAGACAGAAGTTCCATGATTAGAACTTACCAGAAAAGAAAATGGGGAAATGAAAGAATGGACATTTTTTTAAGCTGTCTGTTTTATCTCAACTCCCTAAGGTTTCCCTCCCAGTAATGGGAACAAAGCCCTTAAAGCTGTTCCAGGAAACAGCCCCAAACAGAGAGTAAAAGAGTAAATTGAGCCTGATAGCCAGATAGTGCTCAAACAGTAGGATTACCAGAAACTATTGACCAGAATCTACAGCCTGTTGTAAAACATTGTGAAACATGTTGTCAGCAAACCCAGACCCCCTTTGAAACTTCCTGGCAGCTTTGTCCCCCTTTTCCCCCTTTCATGTGTGACCCCTCCCGATGTGTGGTTTCTGCCTTTATAAACCTACAAGATTTTCTGCTAGGGACTCGACTCCTGGAGTTGGGTCCCAGCGCGCTGGAATAAACACCTCTTGCGGTTTGCATCAAGTGACGCCTCCTGCGGTTGATTGGGGTTGCCATCCATCCATGGGACAGAGTTGGGGGGTTTCCTTTTTGGGGGGCCTTACACGCTCACTTCTTGGGACTTTAGAACATCAGCCATGACCCCCTTCTCCCTGCCAGGAGAAGTCTGTATTATTAGCTTTAAATAAAACATGCTTAATATGCTTGCCTTGGCATGCTTCTCTAGTGTTCAATCTTCAACATTAGAAGGAGCAGAACTCGTCACCGGTAAACAGCGGTATCATTTGTACCATGGAATATGATGGGTAGGGTGGATATTTAAGTATTGGATAGTAGATTTTTCTACTCAAATATTTATCCAAAAAATTTATTCTGTAACCAAGTGTCACCAATATATGGAAGCCTATGCTTATATTCATCTATACCTAATCTGGGTATAAATATTTTCAATGGGAGTGTCCCCTGTGGAGTCAGCCAGGATGGCCAGTGTTAATTATTGTCCAACATGAAAGACAATCTCTTTTCAGAGTCCCATGCAGATCATTGTGGAGCTACTTCTTAATTTTGTCTCCTTGGGGAAAGAACAAGTGAACCACACAACCAACAATGCTATCTCTGGTCTAAGGTTAGATAAGTCCTCAGGAGAAGGATCTCCACAGGCATAAAAATTGGAGTTGTCCAAGATAGGTCCAGGAAAATACTCAAGTATGGGGACTCCCATAAACACTTTCCCAGAATTTACCACTTGAATGAACTACATTCCCATCCCTAAAGAAATCTAGACTCTATTACTCCCCCTGTCAACCTAGTAGGTGTAAATCTCCAGATTACATACTAGTAGAAATAACAGAGAAGATATTTCCACATTGTTTTTAATGATTACTGGGTATTGAATATTTCTTTTCTGGTGTTACCTGCCCCAGGTAACCCATATACCAGTCATCTCCAATTTACTTCTAGTTTTTTTTTTTTTTTTTTTTTTTTTTTAAACAAGACTTAACACTAACACCTCTATCAGGAAAGTATTGGCCTAAACATGAGTGAGGGTTACACAAACAAATGAGGTAAAAGGAGTCTACATGTTTTACATGACTACCATAGCACAAAAATAATCGCTATGGTCCCATCAAGTAAGGAGAGTGTTCTCACATGGCTTTATAATATTCTAGTAAGTAATATCATTTCTTGCAGCAGTTCAGTCTTTCAATGCTTGTGGAATGTGATGTGATTCAATTGTTCCTTCATTCTGTCATGATGCAGGAACATTGTATATGTGTCCTAATAAACTGCATCAGTATCATTGGACTGTTACAAGAATGCCACAAATGGGGTTAAACCAATATGCGGGGGCACTTGGCAAATAAGACCCTTACCAGAGCATGACAAGGTTCCTCTGGAAGATGCTTGCAAGGTCTCATCAGAAAGCTGGGTCCTGCCAGGAAGCCATCTGCATATTCTGGGGTTTTCTGTGCCTGCTGTTTTTACTGACATATTATTCATTGCAGAGTCTCTTTCATGGAATAAATGCATTGGGGGATAAAGGGAACACAACTTTATTAAATGATTCATTCAGGTTCCAGACAAATGATACCTATGAGACTTGTACAAAACAAAACTCTATGGGTCTTAGGATGAAAAACATTCTTGAGCAACCGTGTCCTGTGTCTTTTTCTTGGGAACAGTGTTTTGACTCCCTTAGGATAATTTCTATTACAGATTTTTCCCAAACATCTAAGGCAGAAATAAAAACTCCTTTAGCTCATGTCATTAGTAAACCAGTTATATCTAGTTCTGTAGAACATCAGCTGCCTCCCACAGCAGGAACTAAATAAGGATAAGCTTTTCAGATCAAAGGCAGGCCCCAGTTCCCCCAGAAAGAAAACCTATTAAAACATACACTTTGATCTCCCCTTATCTTCCACCAGGTGACTTGATATAATACATATCTAAGAAGACACTGGCCTAAAGAACCACAAAAACCAATATCAGACTACAAAGACTGAGTATCAGCTAGTCTATAACTTAAGTGGCAGTGTCAAATATAGGTCAAGGAGAAGTTAGACTTTAAATAATATTTCCACGTCTAAGCTATGTTCTGAAGGTGTCGGGTCAAAATAAGTTCATTATAAAAATATTTGTTTACTATTACTTAGGTTAGCAGAAATATGTTAGTTAAAGATATTACCAGATGGCGCCTGTTGGCTAAATGCCCAAATCCTTCTTCTGTTATCTATTATCTATGCCCTTGAAACTTCCTCCTTTATTCTTAGTAAGTTTGTAAAGGGTATAAAAATTGCTGGTGAATTCAATAAACTTGTCAGCAACCTAACACTGACCTGAGTCTGTGTGGTTGCTGTCCATTGCCGACGCTGCCCCGTCCGTCTAATCACTCGGGGCTTTTGTATTTCAGGCCATCAAGACCCCTGGACTCTGCTGCTTGGGCTGGTCCCCGGCAGTTTGGCGCCCGAACAGGGACTTGATTGGTAAGTGTTTTATTCTTTTCTTGTTTTTCTTTTTCAGGCGGTCAGCAGCTAGGATACTGCCCAGGGAGCCGCGGTCCCCTCAGTAACAAAGACTGAGAAAGGAAGGGCAGGGATTGGTAATAATGGGTAACACAGCATCAAAGGAAAGAACATTATTTCTTGATATATCTAAGCATTTACTAAAAAGGAGAGGTGTTACGGTAAATTCTTCACAGTTACGTCATTTCTTTCAGTTTATACAGGAATGTTCCCCCTGGTTTCCAGACAGGGGTGCTCTTGACCTTAAAACTTGGAAACAGGTAGGCCTTGATATGCAGAATTATCATAAGTTATATGGAAATGACAGAGTGCCTAAAGATGCCTTTACCCTTTGGGGTTTGTTCAGGGACTGTTTTGACTCAAAATCGCCAGCAGAACAGCTAAAACGAAAGCTACTTTCCCCTCCCTCTAGTGATCAGGACCTGGCAGATGATCAGATTCTGGCAGTTTCAGCTGAAGCTAATCAGGTAGTACAGGGTGAATATGAAGGTAGTAGTGAGGAAGAAAATGAAGAGGCTCAGGAAGGTGATGGTCCTGATCAGTTATCACCTTCAGACCAGGAAGATTTGGAGGAAACTGCCTATAGGTATCATAATGAGGATTATCCCCCTCTTGTAGCTCCTGTTGCTCGGAGGTTGGGATCCTCTAAACGAGGTTCAGTAGCTAAGGTAGGATTTTTAGGAGCCATAGCAGAGGCCCAGAAGGCTGGAGATCTTAGCCTCTGCTGCCCAATAGTTTGGGCTATTGATGAAGGAGGAGAACCTCAGTGGGAGCCTTTATCCTTTAAGATAATTAAGGAATTGAGAACAGCAGTAAAAGATCTAGGACCGACATCTCCTTATGCTCTCCAATTAGTGGAAAACATTGGCTCTCAGTGGCTTACACCTTTTGATTGGCAGCAAACTGCTCGTTCTTGCCTAACTCCAGGACATTATTTGCTATGGAAAACAGAATATGAAGAACAGGCAAAAATGACTTTACAGTCCCAATTGGCTAAAGGTCTTAGGGATAGAAATAGGATACTATTAGGACAAGTGTTAGGGACAGATGATTGGGCTTCCCCAGCTGAGCAAATCAAGTTACCCAGAAAAGTATTAGAAGAAATCTCCAAATTGGCAGTAGCTGCCTGGAGGCGCCTTCCGTCTCCAGATACTAAAACTTCTTTCTTAAGTAATATTAAACAAGGAAGTATGGAACCTTATGAAGATTTTTTGGCTAAATTAGAAGAAAATATTTCTAAGATTATTACTAATTCTGAAGCTGCAGAGATATTGTTAAAACAACTAGCATTTGATAATGCTAATCCTACTTGTCAGGCTCTTTTGAGGCCTATCAGAAGGACAGGGACATTATCAGATTATATTAAAACTTGCATGGACACAAGTCCAGCTCATATTCAAGGAATGGTCATGGCAGCAGCTTTACAGGGAAAAACCTATACTCAATATTTAAAGGATCTTAATCAGGGAAAGCCCCAAAATGCTCTGGGAAATCGGCCAAAATCTTCTCGCACTCCAGGAAATTGTTTTTCTTGTGGTCAGCTAGGACATTTCAGCAGGGAATGTCCCTCTGGGCCGTCTAATATCAATTCTCAGCCACAAAATAGGCCTATGACTAGTGCGGGGCCTCCTAAAAGTGTCTGTCCTAGATGCCAAAAAGGCTTTCATTGGACTCGGGAGTGCCATTCCAGATTTCATAAAAATGGATCTATACTTACTTCTGCTGGACTTACTCAGGAAACTACTCCCTTAATGTCTTCAGGAAACTTTCAGCCAAAAAAAACGGATCATGGGGCCCTCCCCAGGCCCCAAAAAACAATTGGGGGACTACCAACCCTTTTGTAAAACAAGAGTCAATGACTTGGCCAGAGGGACTCCAGGAAGTGCAGGATTAGACTTGCCTTCCTCTAAACATTTATTTTTAACATCTGAATCTGAAGTGACTTTAATACCTACAGGGGTTTATGGCCCCCTACCAGAGGGACATATGGGCCTCATTATTGGACGTAGCTCCATGGCAAAAGTGGGACTACAAGTTATCCCTGGTGTTGTAGATTCTGATTATCAAGGAGAGATCAAAATCATGATTTCTCCTCCTACAAAAACAATTCAGATTTTTCCTCAACAGAGAATAGCTCAATTGTTGTTATTACCACATTTAAGGTTGCCTAATCCAGTTTTACAAGGACAAAGAACTGATGGCCTTGGCTCTACCAATACAGTAGCTTGGATTCAAAAAATATCAGAACAAAGACCTATGAAAGTTATTAAAGTTAATGGTAAAAAGTTTAAAGGATTGTTAGATACTGGAGCTGATGTTACCTGCATTGCAGCTCATGACTGGCCTCCTTCGTGGCCAACTACTACATCACCATCTACGTTAGTGGGCTTGGGACTTGCATCTAACGTAGCTAAAAGCACAGAAATACTTCATTGGAAGGATAAAAATAAAACAGGGACTTTTCAGCCATATGTGATTCCTTCCCTCCCTTTTACGTTGTGGGGTAGAGATTTAATGAAACAGTTAAATATTACATTGACTGATGAATCAGACTCGCCTTTTTCCTAGGGGCCTCTGTTACCAGACAGGCTGACCCAATAATCTGGAAAAACAACATACCAGTGTGGGTGGAACAGTGGCCCCTGTCTAAAGAAAAATTAGCTGCAGCTACTCAGTTAGTTAAAGAACAACTTGCTCTGGGACACATAGAACCTTCTACTAGTCCTTGGAATACTCCTATTTTTGTTATAAAAAAGAAATCAGGAAAATGGAGACTTTTACAGGATCTCAGAGCTGTTAATAATACTATGGAAACTATGGGAGCATTACAGCCTGGTCTCCCATCTCCAGTAGCTGTTCCTAAAGGATATCATATTATTGTCATTGATTTACAAGATTGCTTTTTTACTATTCCTCTGGCTCAACAGGATAAATGGAGATTTGCTTTTAGTCTGCCTTCTCCTAATTTACAAAGACCTTATCAAAGATATCATTGGAAAGTATTGCCACAAGGAATGAAAAACAGTCCAACTTTGTGCCAGAAGTTTGTAGATCAAGCCCTAATATCTTGTCGAGAAGCCTACCCAGATTGTTATATGATTCATTACATGGATGATATTTTACTTGCTCATCCTCATATGGATACTCTAAAACAGATTTTAGAAACTGTTATTATAACCTTACAAACTTGGGGTCTTATAGTTGCCCCTGAAAAAATTCAACATGAACCTCCTTTTAATTATTTGGGAAGAACAATCAAAACTGATAAAATTATGTCTCAAAAGTTACAAATTAGACAAGATAAACTACAAACTTTAAATGATTTTCAAAAACTTCTAGGAGATATCAATTGGATCAGACCTTATTTAAAATTATCTACAGGGAATTTAAAGCCATTGTTTGAGATATTAAAAGGAGATTCTGACCCAACTTCCCCTAGGACTTTAACTGATCAAGCAAAAGAAGCTTTACATGTTGTTGAACAGGCCATTTCTCGTCATTATTTACAACAAATTAATTATGCCTTGCCATGGTATTTTATTGTTTTAAAAACTAAACATACTCCAACTGGATGCTTATGGCAAAATGATCCTATTGAATGGATTCATTTACCTGTTACTGGAAAAAAGGTTCTTCTAGCTTACCCTACTATGGTTGCCTTGTTGGTACTTAAAGCTAGACAAAGAAGCAAAGAATTATTTGCACAGGAAATGCATGAAATCATTATTCCTTATACTAGGGAATAATACGAACATTTACTACAAATTGATGACAATTGGACTATTGTTTTCTGTAACTTTCTGGGAAAAATTTCCTTTCATTTACCAAATGATCCAATTTTACATTTTTTACAGGAGACTAATATTATTTTTCCAAAATGGACTTCCGCTTCACCTTTACCTAATGCTATTACGATTTTTACAGATGGATCCTCAAATGGCAAAGCTGTAGCTTTAATTGGCACTCAACCTACAGTACAATGGACAACGGAAACTTCAGCACAAAGGGCTGAATTAGAAGCAGTTATCTATGCTTTTAATACTGTTAGTCAACCATTTAACCTTTTTACTGATTCCCTTTATATTGTAAAATTATTTCCTATTATAGAGACCGCAACCATTTCGGATTCTTCTACAATAGCACCCAGACTTTCCTTTTTACAAAAATTGATTCATGAAAGACCTTTGCCCTTTTTTATAGGTCATATTCGAGGACATACTAAACTGCCCGGACCTTTAGCTGAAGGAAACGCTCAAGCTGACTTATTAACTAAAACTTTCATTTTGACAGCTACAGAGGAAGCCATACTTTCACATAAAAACCACCATCAAAATGCTTCTGCTTTACAAAAACAGTTTCATATTTCTAGAGAAAAAGCTAGACAGATTGTTCGTTCTTGTCATGTTTGTCCTCAATACTTCTCTTCTCCACAGTTGGGGGTTAATCCAAGAGGCTTACTCCCTAACGTTTTGTGGCAAATGGATGTTACTCATATTACAGAATTTGGAAAATTGTCATTTGTACATGTTACAGTTGATACCTTTTCTCATGTTATTGTAGCTTCCGCTCGGACAGGAGAAGCATATAAGGATGTAATTCAACATTTGTTTCAATGTTTTGCTATGTTAGGCATGCCTAAAAAGATTAAAACTGACAATGCTCCAGCTTATACCTCAAAAGCATTTAAAGATTTTTGTTCACGTTTTAACATTAGTCATTCCACAGGCATACCGTATAATCCTCAAGGACAAGCTATAGTGGAAAGGAGTCATCAAAGATTAAAGCAACAAATTAATAAACTTAAAGAGGGGGAATTAAAATATTCTTCCCCTCATCATATTCTACAACATGCTCTTTTTGTTCTTAATCATTTAAATGCTGATAAACAAGGAATAACTTCTATGATGAGACATTGGGAACAACAAAGTCCCAATCCAATTGTTATGGTCAAATGGAAAGACTTACTTACAGGACAATGGAAAGGACCTGATGTCCTTTTGACATCCGGCCGGGGCTATGCTTGTGTGTTTCCACAGGTTGCTAACACACCCTTGTGGGTACCTGACAGACTAATCAGACACATCAATGGGACCAATCAAAAGAAGATACTCGGAGAAAAAGAAGAATTATTGGATGTCTCACCCGACCAACTCGACACCGGATGATATTTTATCTCGCAGGATGAATAAGTTAAATCTTGCTCAAGCATACTCCACTCGCTATTCTCCATTTCCAACCTGGGGACAGCTGAAACGTCTGACTTCCGAGGCTGACCGCATGGTGACTAATTCTGGCAAAGCTAAGACACCTGAATTGGTTTTTCTGGCTATGCTTGCATTGCTTACTTCTCAGGTAATGCCTATACAAACCCTGGAAGCTCATTCAGACTCAGAAAAGGCTTACTGGACCTATTTTCCTAATCCTCCATTGCTTCATCCAAGCTCTTGGAGTAGGTCCAATATTAAAATATTTACTAGCCATCCAGAACTCATGGGTGGCTTATCTGATTCTTTTATTCCACACAAACTTACAGATACAGTATATTTTCATGGCTTAACCGAGGAAACTCCTTTATGTTTTTCCTCAGATAATGTTCATTTGCCATTAGGATGCCTTCCTCTTAGTCACAGGACTTATGTAACTGATTCTCCAAAACTAGATCCAGTTAAAAGGTATGTTTGGACCTTGGAAATGATTTCTATAGGCTATAATAATTACAATGAAACATATGTAAATGAAAGTCTCCCAGAAATTTTTAAGAAATGTGAACCAGAAAATCAACATTCAGATATTCATTGGAATACTATGGATATTAATACCGATTTTCCAAAGTGGATTACATGTGGATTTTCACAAACAGCAATGGTATTCAATCCTAGAGGTTCACAAACTATTATTAAAGATTTTTCTGTATCTTCCCCTTGGCATGATTATAAACCGTATATACTTGAGGAGAATCAAAATGCAGATGGAAAATTTACTCTTTCTGGGTCAAAAGAGTTAGGATTTGGAGAACCTTTACACAGGTGGTTCACTCCTGGCTGGGTAACTCCAATTTTTCAGTCTATTCTTAAACATGGTAAACATTCTTATTTTTCAGATTTATATAGGTTACTTGCTGCTACTGATGTGGTAAAACTAAATAGACCAGAAACTACTAAAATTGAATCTTATAATATTAGGGCTTGTATTAATGCTCCACATGCTATTTTAATGGGTTCCATTCAAAATGTTAACGTTACAAAAAATGATAATGCTTATAATATACAATGTAAGGACTGTGTATTAACTAATTGTATTAACTCTACTCTTAATAAGGATTTAAAGGTGTTTTTTATTGTACATCAACCCTCTTATGTTATTCTGCCTGTAACTTTAAAGGAAACTTGGTATGATGATCCGGGAACTGAACTTTTAAAGAAACTAAATGAATTAATGAGGCCAAAACGTTTTGTGGCAGCCCTTATTTTAGGAATTACAGCCTTAATTAGTATTATTACAGCTTTAGCGGTTTCAACTACTGCTTTAGTACAGGAAATTCACACATCATGTTAATGATCTTTCCCATAATGTTTCTGTAGCTTTAGCTGCTCAAGAACAGATAGACAAAAAATTAGAAATTAGAATTAATGCTCTTGAAGAAGCAGTTCTTTTTATGGGAAATAAAATTCAAAGTATTCAAACTAGAATGACCACTAGGTGTCATGCTAATTACAAGTGGATTTGTGTGACACCTTTAGAGGCTGATAATACTACTCAGTGGTCTGAAGTTCAGAATCATCTTAAGGGAATTTGGAATAATACTAACTTAGCCCCAGATATTTTAGCTCTACAGCAAAAGATTAAAGATATTAGTCAGGCTCACTTATCGGTTGCTCCAGATGCTAATTTAGCCCTCGACATATTTGGTAATATAAAGAAAACAATTACAAACAGTACTTTCTTTAATACTATCTTACAATTTGGTCTAATTGGATTCTGTTTTCTTATACTGATTTTTTGTCTTCCAGTTATCCTCTGAATAATTGTTAAAGTCCTTAAAGGTCTTCGGATCCAGCAAGGCCTCTTTGAATTTCAAACTAAAAAAGGGGGAATTGCGGGGGCACTTGGCAAATAAGACCCTTACCAGAGCATGACAAGGTTCCTCTGAAAGATGCTTGCAAGGTCTCATCAGAAAGCTGGGTCCTGCCAGGAAGCCATCTGCATATTCTGGGGCTTTCTGTGCCTGCTGTTTTTACTGACATATTATTCATTGCAGAGTCTCTTTCATGGAATAAATGCATTGGGGGATAAAGGGAACACAACTTTATTAAATGATTCATTCAGGTTCCAGACAAATGATACCTATGAGACTTGTACAAAACAAAACTCTATGGGTCTTAGGGTGAAAAACATTCTTGAGCAACCGTGTCCTATGTCTTTTTCTTGGGAACAGTGTTTTGACTCCCTTAGGATAATTTCTATTACAGATTTTTCCCAAACATCTAAGGCAGAAATAAAAACTCCTTTAGCTCATGTCATTAGTAAACCAGTTATATCTAGTTCTGTAGAACATCAGCTGCCTCCCACAGCAGGAACTAAATAAGGATAAGCTTTTCAGATCAAAGGCAGGCCCCAGTTCCCCCAGAAAGAAAACCTATTAAAAACATACACTTTGATCTCCCCTTATCTTCCACCAGGTGACTTGATATAATACATATCTAAGAAGACACTGGCCTAAAGAACCACAAAAACCAATATCAGACTACAAAGACTGAGTATCAGCTAGTCTATAACTTAAGTGGCAGTGTCAAATATAGGTCAAGGAGAAGTTAGACTTTAAATAATATTTCCACGTCTAAGCTATGTTCTGAAGGTGTCGGGTCAAAATAAATTCATTATAAAAATATTTGTTTACTGTTACTTAGGTTAGCAGAAATATGTTAGTTAAAGATAAGATATTACCAGATGGCACCAGTTGGCTAAATGCCCAAATCCTTCTTCTGTTATCTATTATCTATGCCCTTGAAACTTCCTCCTTTATTCTTAGTAAGTTTGTAAAGGGTATAAAAATTGCTGGTGAATTCAATAAACTTGTCAGCAACCTAACACTGGCCTGAGTCTGTGTGGTTGCTGTCCATTGCCGACGCTGTGCCGTCTAATCACTCGGGGCTTTTGTATTTCAGGCCATCAAGGACCCCTGGACTCTGCTGCTTGGGCTGGTCCCCGGCACCAATATTTATTTGTTCTAATTTCAGAGTCTGTATATCGAAGTGCTTGACGGAATGATTTCCTTTGAGGTCCACTCTTTGACATCTATATTGCCATTTTCTGTCTCTATATTTGCCTGACATTTTTCTATGCTATTTGTGTCCTTATTGCTGCTTTTTAAAGGACAAAAGTGCATTGGATTAGACTTTATACCAATTAGGTGGATTAAATTAATCATGCCTTTAGGAAACATATTTAAATAGAATAACAGTTTGAGGCACTAGGGATTTGGAATATCAATATATAAGATTTGGGGAGGGGCACAATTCAGCTAATAACAAATTAGTCTTCTGGTGAAGACAGATTTCTGGGAAAGGGAATACTGAGTTAAGGGATATGCACATGTAGCATTTTAATAGCTACAGTCAGATTACATCACAGAAGGATTGCTGAAGTTACAGTGCTACAGAATGTCTGGTTTTAGCTACTTCTCTGCATCCAGAATTATCTGGGTGTTGGCATTTAAAATTATTTTTCTTGTTTAATCTCTTGTTCATGTGGCAAAAAAAAAAAAAAAATCACTGTGTTCCATTTCTTAGAGTTTCCCAACTGATAAGCTTGAGTTATCTTGTAATTGATTTATCAGTCATTTAGATATTTTTCTTCCCTAAGTCATACTCAGATTTTGGGCCCTGTGTTACACTTTCTTGCACCCTCTAGTCTCCAATCTTTTGCCCCAGTGAGGAACCTGGGCTGACATAACTCTGTTTCTAAAGATTTCCTTAAAGTTGAAATAGGACAAACATTAGTCTCTCAAGTCAAAGGGACCTCCTGGGATGTCTTCTCTAGGCTCTCTCTTTAAAATGGTGAAAAATAATATTTCTGTAGATGAAAATCCTCTATATCAAGAGGAAACCAGACTTTGAGATGCTTAGAATGAATTTGATACAGTTCTGCCCTGTGCAGTTCTCAGTAGAGACACATGCTGCTGAGAAGCCATTTCACACCTAGAAACCTGTGTTTTCTCATTTCTTCTATTGTATGTTTTCAGAAGACTCAATTCCATAATGTTTTCATGGGGGTTTTTGATTTAAGTAGGTGCTATGCTTCCACAGCTGACAAAACACTTTGAAGTTACTGTGTAGCTACTCCTTAAATGTTACATGACACCATATTAATTTTCTTTCAGAAATAAAACCTTTTCATCATGGGCACTCATGTCATCCACGTTCCCAAATACAATGTCAACTCCTTGTGACCTCAAATCCTGATTTCAATTCCCTAATGTTTTATGGTACTGCTAATAGTTATATATCTCCCCCACCTTGGCCTCCCTTTTGCTGTATACTATCATTCAATCAATAAATAACAAACCAACAACATTCAGCTGCATGCCTCTATAGCCCATGTCCCTCTTTGTTTTGAACTCATAGGGCTTTGTGTACCTTTACATCTCTCTAGATCAACCAGTTCTGTAATTAATAAACCCTGAATAATAATATCAACCTATATTTTGATATGTAAAGGGGTGTTGAGTTAAATTCTAGCTGGTGTTTGCCCTAGATATAAACTGAAGCAAGATTCCCTGAACCCTGGAATGGAAGGCCCAAGATGACACAGCTATATGAGAATGTTCTGCTGAGTTACATACCACACAGGACTGAATTTTATATACATATATCACAAATCCTGCTTTTTATTTTTTGTGGTGCTGGGGATTGAACCCAGGGACTTGTGCTCTACCAACTGAGCTCTATCCCCAGCCCCCCAAAATTCTGCTTTTTGTTTCGCTTAATTTTTTAACATTTGTTGACTCATTACATTTGAGACTCTGCTATAAGCACTGTACATATATTAACCCAAAGGTAGTTAACACCAAGACAATTTTACACTAAAATTTCTTTACAATAACAAGTATAAAACTTATCACCCTAACAGATATCTTATGTGTCACAAGTTTATCCATACATTTTACACTTGTCATAAGGAAAGAAAGTATACATTTCACAATTAAATTAAAACTTCATTATTAAAAATCAAAACTATGTTCACTGTATATATAACACAATTGGATATGATCATATTATCCTTTTCTATTTCATACATTTTAAAATCTACCAAAATATCTTAAACCAATGTCAAATTAATAAATATATTGGATCTCTCATGCCATCAGCAGATATTACAGACCAAAAGCAATATGCGAAAAGGTATTATAAAAGAGATATTTCTAAAAGAGCATGAGATGCTAAAAAGGAGATGCCCTGAGCATGACCAGGAAAATTCTGCTTTTTTGATGATAATAATACATTGAAACAGCCTTGTGATATGATGGAGGTATTTTGGCTTTGGAGTCAGACACAGGTCATCATGAGTGCCAGTCCACCTGCTTATTAGATGTGGAAGTTTGTCCACCAGAAGAAACAGATATTACAGCCTGACCTTCAGGTCTAAGTCCAAATTGACAAATAAGTGTGCATTTAATGTATTTAAACAATAGAGTCAAGACTGTGGAAGATTGCAGGCTATGTGACTTTAACCTCCTGGGCTCTCCCACCTTCATTTTTATGCTGTCTGATATCTGTAATGGGAAAGAACCTGTGACCAGTATAAAGTGGGAAATAATGATATACTTTTGGACACTTTCTGGTTGGAGTTTCCTGCTCCTACTCAGGAAACAGAATTAGGACACTGATGGAGTTTCTCCTACTTATGGAGTCCGAAGAGAAATATTAGTAGAAAACTGTATCCATCAACTCTAGCATATAAAGACATAGAACAGGCCTTTTAAGTCCCTGGCATCAGGGGACTCATAGCTCTCAAATCTGGAATATCGTTACTGTGAACAGAGTTATGATAGAGTCAAACTTCAGGGTGTAATTCTCAAAACACAAATACTTTATTAGCAGTATTTTATTAGTCACAGATAATATTCTGGATATACCAGGTTATATTATTTATATTAATTTTAACTGTTTCTTTTTATGTTATTAATGTGAATACTAGAAATATTTTAATTATCCTTTTGCCTTCTGTGTTGTCTGCATGGGACATTGTTACCAGTTCAAAGTTCAGTCTGTCTCCTAAACAAGAACAGAAAGCAGAAAAGTCAAATGGAATTTTAGAGTAATTGTCATTATATTAATTTCATTCATGATTGATAAACAGAATATGACCCATAAAATGAAATGACCTTATGTGCAATGTTAAAAGCAAATGTTCTGCTGACTGGGCTAGATCCCACTACAGGAAGAAAATCTTGCCTTAAAACAGAAGCAGCCTGAGGCTCTGAGGTGCAATTCCCTGACTTCAAAAGAAAAAAAGAAAAAAGCTGCAACCAACAAACCTGTCATTCTGGCTTTATTAATGCCTGGATTGGATAATACTCCCTGCTGTCAGACAAAAAAAAAATAAATAAATAAAAGACTCACTGGACTCAGACTCAAGGGGTACTGTCTGAAGCCCTGTCCAATCAGGAGCAGTTAGTGAGAACTATCCAATCCTGTGTGCAACCAGGGAGGAGGGGCTGACTTCCACAATCTGGCCAAAGGTCCTTTTCTCCTGAGTCCACCATTTTTGCCATTTGGTTACAGGCTTCACTCTCATCCCTTGGAGTCTTGATTTACTCTACTGTGCAGATGCTGAAGATCCAAAGGGACAGGCCTGTGTCCTAGGCACCAGGAAATGGTGAGTGTGCATTGGCATCAGGAACCCGGGGAGGGAGACTGGGGGAGGGAGACTGTAGGAACCACAGGACTGGCTGTGATGGGACCAGGAGCTAGCGGATGGGGACTCTAGACAGTGTCTGGAGGCTGCAGGCCTGAGCCCTCCTCTGGGACAGTACCCCTCAGTCCTACTGGCCATTCAAGTGGGGAGCAGGTCAGGGGAAAAGATCCTTTTCCACCATTCTTATCTTCACAGGGCATCCTCAGGCCCTGCCTCAAATACTATCTGGCAGGTGTGTGCCTGCAGCGGGGTCTTCCCAGATGCTGGTGATTGCCTGGTGGGATGATTATCATAATCAAATCACCAAATCATTTTCCTGCAGGAGTAGAGCTGTGGTCTACAGGAAACTTGCTTGCTCCTAAGCTAACTCATTGTTCATTTTTACTTTCTTTTTGTTCATTTCCTTTTTTCTTTCTTTTTCTTCCTGGAAGTTCAACCGAGGGAAGATTTAACACTGAGCTATATACCTAGTACTTTTTATTTTTATTTTGATACGGAATCTAGCTAATTTACTGAGATTAGCCTTGTTATGGTTTGATTTATCTGGACTTTTATATTGCAATGGAGTATATAATTTTTACATATATATGAATATATATATGGATTTTATTTATATTGTGATTCCTTATTGTAATAGTATAGTTTCATAATATACATGAATGTAAGGTATGATAAATATTTCTTTTGCTCTTACAATTGAAAAATTTCTTGGCTAATATTATATATAAGTTTGTGGATGAATTTTAGAACTTTATACTTCGGTTTCTTATTTCATTAAAAGAAAGGCATGTTAATTTTTTATTATTGCATTATAGTTATACATAAAATTTGGGTTCATTTTGACATAATCATACAAGCATGGAATAAAATTTGTTTCACTTCAGTACACAGTAGTTCCCCTTTCCTTCTCATTCTTTCCCCCTCTTCCATTTATTTATAGTTTTTTTTTAAAAATGACTGCTTCATAGACACTCATATGTCATAGACACTCAGTGTGACATATTCATATATGTACATAGTAAATTTGGTGGGAATATATTTGTATTTTAATTTGGGGGAAATTTTTCATTTTTGTAATGATGAGTTTTATCATCTACACATGGGATGTGTAATTGAGTCTTTAATGAGCATCTGATGATTTTCATTGTTTTATAAAATCTATGTACATTCTTTCTGAACATGTATTCATGTGAAATACCAGTGCATATTACACCTACATAAAATTAAACAAGGTGTTTTATACTATTATAAAAACTGGATATACCAAAATGTGACTGGCCCTTAGTGACCAGTTTTCTCCGAAGTTATTATTTATCCCTTCCAAGATGTACATTCTCTTGTACCATCTCCCTTGGTTACAAGTGTTTGGATGAATACTGTTGTGTCCTTACATTATCATAGTCACATATGCTGTCATTTCAGTGAGTCTCTGTGATGGGGAGTATGATATATTTTCAATAGCAAAACAGTTTCCACAATTAGATAACTTAAACTCTTCTCAAGTTTATGAGTATTCACTTGTTTTATATCTTCATCAATACTATTTGATTTTGTCTCTGATGGAATTTTATTTTATATTTCTCTAATTTCTAAAGATGTTTATCTTTTTTATGATTATTGAACACTTGGATATCCCCTGTATTAATTGGCAGTACAAGGCTCTTGTTTACATTTCTTTGTAGTTTCTTGCATCAAAGGTATGAAAATGAATCCAAAAAGGCAGATAGAGTTTGATTTCAAGAAAAAAAGGGTATTAATTATTTTAAAAATTATTTGCCTTATGGGGTCTCTTGGTCCAGATGAAACCCACCAAATAGTTGAGGAAGGTGTGGAAATGGAGTTAAAGAAAGACCTCTGGAGATCAGTTTCAGAGAACTTGATCAACTTTATTGTAACATGGGCAGGATTACATTATCAAGCAGTCACTGGACAGAATATCTCTGAGAGTTGTTGGACCCAATCGGCTTACAACTTCTGCAGAGATTATAAACAATGGGCTGAAAGATCACTGGCAGAAAAAGTAAGAGGAAAGAAATGTGGCTGAGGATGGAAGGGTGCTAGCTTACCATAGTGATTGAGCCAAGTTCAGTTAGTGTTCTAACCACAGTATCACAGTTCAGGCCCTGAGAACCTCTCACATAGGCAATGTAAGCCTCTTACACCTCATGTTCCTAACATTGCCTTTTTTCTTCCCCTGAGCATATAATGTGGGTTTCTTTTCTGTTTATATTGAAGGTCATTTCAAATGGAATTCTAGGGTGTATCTTTGGAAATTTGAACAGAAAAAAAATAAGAAAAATCTCTCCTCTCTATGACTGCAGGAAAATGAATATATTTTCTTAAAATTAGTTGTAAGTAAATTGTTGGATGACACATTCAGTGAAATATCCACTCTTCTTCCTTGAAGTTTTTTTTTAATGTTTTTGACAGTGAATTATGTATTCTATTATCTGGATTTTGGAGTTTAATACAAAATCATATGGGATAAGAACTGGAAAATCCTAGAAGTATTCATAAATGGTTATTTACTGAATGATATATTATGAAAATACCAACAAAAGGACTTATTTTTTAGGAATAGTTACATAATTTTTCTTTTCAATTTCTTATACACCTTATAGATTTATTTATTTACTAAGTCAAACTCAGACCCTGGGCCTGTGTTGTGCTTTTTTGCATCATGTAATCTCCAAGCATTTACCCTCATAAGTTATCTGGGTTGATAGCTGTTTCTGAAGCATTCCTCAACATGAAAGAAGGAAAAATATTTGTTTTGATCCCAAGATGTCTTCTCTAGGCACTCTCTTCAAATTGAAGAAAAAATAATATTTCTCCAGATTGACATCCCCTATGTCAGAAGCAAACAAGCCTTTGAGGAACTTTGAAGGGATTTCATACAGTTCGGTCTCTGCATAGTTTTTGGGTGCTGCTGAGTTGCCATTTAATGTCCAGAAACCTGAGTTGTCTCATCTCCACAATGAGAATAACTTTAGAGGACACAGATGGATAATGCTCTTCTGTAAGCCACTAATACATGTATTTAGCCACCTTTGTCATCCACATTACCAAATATTAAAGGTTGAATCTTCCTTGTCTGAATTCCAGGTTCCAATTCTCTGGTGGTTCAACTAATTTTGTTTCTCCTTCTCTTTTTTTTTCTCTGTGTCCCCAGTAAGAGTTCTCTGCTCCATGCCTCTATTGCCCATATTCAGCTATGTATAGAAAAGACTTAAACCTGTATTATTTGCTAACTGGTAAAGAAGGTTTCAGATTATTTCTGGCTAGTGCCTGTCCTTGTTATAATCTGAACCAGGACTTCCCTAGGTCCTGGAAAGGGAGTCCCATAACCAATCAGGTATATAAAATGTACATATTTTATATATATATATATATATATATATATATATATATATATATATACACACATATATAAAAATATAGGCACACACACACACACACACACACACACACATATATATATATGGACATAGGTGCAGACAAATCTCTTGTCTGCATTTCTTTTAGGTGAGGAAAACAATTCCTTACCAATATTTCTTTTATTTTCAGGTTCAAAAAAACAGGAGAGATACTGGCCTGAGAACAGGGAGTTTTACCAAGAAAGTTTCCAGAAGTGAACATTTTCCCATCCAATGTTGGTCATGGTCCATTCCATTCCAGATAGCAGACAGCAAGCAATATATATAATATAGTATGTGCACACACACACATAAACACAATCCTTCTTTTTTGAACAAGTGTCACTAACCAAGTCCTAAATTAATAAGAAAAGTTGTATTTGGAATTTCAAATTAGACACTTTGTGTGTGTGTGTGTGTGTGTGTGTGTGTGTGTGTGTGTACTGGGGATTGAACACCCATGGGCCTTTAAGCAGTGAGCCACATTTCCAGCCCTTTTTTATGTTTTATTTAGTAATAGGGCCTTGCTGAGTTTCTCAGGCTGCCTTTGAACTTGCTATCCTCCTACCTCAGCTTCCCAAGCTACTGAGATTACAGGTGTGTGCCACAATGCCTGGCAACACAATTCATCTTGATTCCAAGCCCACTTGCTTATTGAGGGGCTTTCATCATAGGAAGAAAAAAATGTCATAGACTGGACATTAGGTCTAAGGCCAAATTGCAAAAAAGTTTGCCTTTAATGCATTTAAATAATAGATGCTAAGCTTTGTATCTGAACACATGAACCACAACTACTGCAAAGAACTGAATCCTTCACTTATAACTTATAAAAATTGGTCAGGACCTTCATCTATCTGAGATCAGGGGAATCATAGTTATCAAATTTTGGAAATGTTTCTGTGAACTGAGATATTCTGGAGCCTTGACATAGTTTTCAGAGTGTGCTTTTCCAAAAGTACATATACTAAACTAGTAATATTTTGTTGGTCACATAATGGTAATATTCACATAATGGATATGTTGGGTTATGTTATTAAACTCAATTTCTACTACTTATTTTTATGTGAATACTAGAAAATTTTTAATTACCCTTGAAACTCATATATTATTTTCATTAAATATTACTGTCTTAGGGGATTCCTTCCCAGTTTAATGTTCAATCTGTTTTCTCACAAAAGAAAGCAGGGAAGTTAAATGAAATTTTATAGGATTGTCACTTTATTATTTCCAACCATGAATAATATATAGACACATAAAATCCACAAATTGAAAAGGACTTATATGTAAGGTTAAATGCAAATGTCTTCCTGGCTAGAATGGACCCCGCTTCTCCAAGAAAATCTTGCCTTAAATTAGCTGCAGCCTGAGTTTCTGGATTTCAATTCTTAGCACCTGAAAAGAAAAAAGCAACAGCAAGAACCTTCCATTGTGACCTCATTCATTTATGCATGTGATGTCATCACCTCTTAAAAAACTCATTAGACTGAGTCTGATTATGTTAAAACATAAGCCCTGTCCACTCAGGAGCCCTTAAGTAAGCATGTCTAATCCAGCACACAGGCAGTAAAGAGGAGCAGGCTTTGACAATCTGGTGTGGCTTTTGTCTCTGGAGCCTGCTAGTGTTGATATCCATCTCTAGGCTCCCTCTTTTATGTTCAGGGGAACTGGTTTGCTCTGCCATGCAGATGCTGGAAGATCTAATAGAAAGAAAACTGGTCCCCTCAAAAGCCAGTAATAGGTGAGTGTGCTGTGTCATCTCGAAACTGAGGGGTAAGGCTGCTTAAAACTAGCTGCACTGATTACAGTGGGAACTGGCAATTTCAGACTGGAATCGCTGTGGTAGTCTCTAGTGTCTGCAGTCCTGGGTCCTCTTCTGGGGAAGGTCAGCCCTGCATCTCCACTGGACAATCAAATGGGGCATATGTCAGCAGTAGACGCTGGAAGTCCTATCCTCTCCCTGCAGAATATCTGCAGACCCTACTTGAAGTCCTATCTGAGCACATATGTGGCAGCATTCCAGCACCTTCCCAGATTGTGTGGTGGATTGTGAAGTGAGATGATCATCAGATTAACAGTGCCGTGTATTGTTTTCATGCATGAGAGGGACTGTGGGCTATAAGGTTTTTAGTTCTTCCTTCCTCCTGAGCTTGCTTTTCTTTGTTTTTGGGGGGGATCATTTGACCTAATGTAGAACTTGGGTTGACCTTTTACTCAAGACTTTCCTTAACATTAAAAAAAAGCACAAAATAGTGTCTCAATTCAAATGGACCCCCTGGGATGTTTTTGCTAGGCTCTCTCTTTAAAATGAAGAAGAAATATTGTTTCTGTAGACAAATGTTTCCTATATCAGGAGTAAACCAGACTTGGAGAATCTTAGAAGGAATTTCATACAGTTCTGTCCTGGGCAGTTGTTAGTCTGACATATGATGCTGAGAAACCATTTGATATCTAGAAGCCTGTGTTTTCTTATCTTATACAATTGGATAATTTTAGAGGACTCAATTGGATCAAGACTTCATGGAATAATTAATATTAGCTGCTCCCACAACTGTCAAAACACCTTGAAGTTACTGTGTAGAGAGTGCTTAACCATTTTCTGTCATATCACCACTTCTTTTTTCAAAATCTTATAACCTTTTCATCAGGGTCCTCATATCATCCACATGCCCAGACACAGTATGCCAACTCTTGTTTGTCTGAAATCCAGATTCAATTCAATTTCTTTGATATTTTATGGTTCTTCCAATAATTGTATGTTCCTACTTGACCTCCATTTGCTCTATTCCTTCAATAAAAAAAAAAAAAAAATTCTGCTCCATGAATCTACAGTGCATGTCCCACTTTGTTTTGAAAACATAGGACTTGGTGGTCCTTTACATTCCTCTAGACCAGCCTGTTTTATAATTAATAAACCTTGATTTAAATTCCCACATATTTAACATCAACCTATATTTTGTTATGTAAAGGTATGTTGAGATAAATTTTAGCTGGTGTTTCCCCTGGAGGTAAACTGAATCAGGATTCTCTGGACTCTGGAATGGGAACCCCAAGATGATAGAGTTATATGAGAATGTTCTCTTTGTGTTGTGCTATGTAATATACAGGCGTGGATTTTATATACATATCATATATCCAGCTTTTTTGCATCATTGTCACTTCTAAAGTCTGATGAGAATAAGAAATATTGCAAGAGTTTTGTGATTGGTGTAACTATTTTGGTTTTGGAATCACATACAGCTTATCCTGAGTCCCTGTGCACCTACTTATTAATTGTGGGAATACATTTACAGGAGGAAACATATATTAAATCTTGGCCAATAGGTCTAACCTCAAATTGCCAAATAAATTTGCATTTCATGTGTTTAAAAAACAGAATCAGGACTGTGGAAGATGGCAGGCTAAGTGTCCCTAACCCCTAGGCATCTTCATTTTTCTGCTGTATGATGTCTGCAATGTGAAAAAGCTGTGGTCAGAATGAAGTGAGAAAGAATGATCTACTTTTGGACACTTCCTGTTTGGAACTTCCTACTCCCACTCAGGGTATTGTTTCTTCTAATTTTGGGCCATAATGAGCAATATTATTAGGGAACCCTATCCCTCAATGCTGGCATTTAAAGTGAGAGACCAGGCCCTTTAAGTCCCTAACATCAGAGGACCCATATCCCTCAAAACTTGCATGTGGCTGTGGGAAAATGAAGTATGCTGGAGAGAGTCAAACTTGAGGGTGTAGTTCCAAAAGCACATGTTCTTCATTGGTAGTGTTTTATAAATCACATGAAGGTAATATTCTCAAAAGGCTGAATTATGCTATTTATAACAATTCCAACTCTTTCTTTTTATGCTATCAATATGAGTATTAGAAATATTTAAATTACCCTTGCACCTTAGGTGTTGTTTTCATTGGATATTGTTGCCTTAAGCGGTTGTTCCATTTAAAGTTTAGCCTGTCTCCTAACAAGAACAGAGAGCAGAATAGTTAAATAACATTTTATGTTAATTGCCATTATATTATTTTCATTCATGAGTAATATACTGTTGTATATAATCCATAAACGGAAATGGAAACCTGCACCAGGTTAAATGCAAATGTTCTGCTGGTTGGACTAGATTCCACTTCTGGAAGAAAATATTTCCTTAAAATAGCAGCAGTCTGAGGCTCTGGGGTGCAATTCCCAGACCTCAAAAGAAAAAAAATAAAATAAAAAACTGCAACCAAGGACTTCTCATTCTGTTCTTATTCATGTGCATTGGCTCTTATTCACTGTCATTCACAGGGAAGGCTCCCTGGTATTATACCCCGAGGCACGGTCTGAAGTCCTGTCCAATCAGGAGCAGCTGGAACTGGCCAATCCTGTGTGCTGACAGGGAATTGGAGGTGGGCTTCCACTGCCTTCTCCATTTCTCCTGGGTCCGCCATATCAGGCATTCAGCTCTAGGCTTCACTCTCCTGCTTAGGATTACCAGGTCGCTCTGCTGAAGGGGCTGAAGGTCCCTAGGGAGAAGGACTGGCTCCTGAACACCCAGAAATGGTGAGTGGGCAGTGGTGTCATGATGAGCCTGGGGAGGGAGGCTGTTGGAATGGCGCTACTGGCTGTGGCAGAAACCAGACCAGGCTGACTGGGCGGACCAGGACTCTTGGCAGTCTGCAGTCCTGAGCCCTCCTGTGGGACAGTTCTCCCTCCATCTTGCTTGCCATCCAGATAGAGAACATGTGAGTGGCAGAGACCCCTCACTGCCTTCCTTATCCTTGCAGGACATCCTTAAATACTATCTCACAGTTGTGTGCCTGTGGCCCAGCATTTTCTCAGATGTTGTTGATTGACAGGGGGGCCCATTATTGAAATCAAATCTCCACATGTCATTTTCCTGTAGGAGAGCATCTGTGGTCTGTATGGACCACGTTTCCTCCTGAGCCAGCGAATTTTCACTTTTCCTTTCTTTTTCCTTTTCTTTCTTTCTTTCTTTCTTTCTTTCTTTCTTTCTTTCTTTCTTTCTTTCTTTCTTTCTTTCTTTTTTGTTCTTTCTTTTTTCTTTTTCTTTGTGTGTGTGTGTGTGTTGCTGGAAGTTGATCCTTGGGATAATTAATTTACCCTGACATATATCTCTAGTATTTTTTTTTTTTTTTCAAGACAGGGTCTAGCTTATTTGCTAAGAGTGTCTTGTTATGGTCTGATTTATCTAGAGTTTTTATTGCAATTAAATAAAGGATTTTTACATACATATGGATTCATATATGGATTTAGTTTATATTATGATTCCTTGTTGATTATTGAAGTAGTATAGTTTCAGAATATACATGAATATCAGGTAATGAGAAGTACTCCTTTTGCTCTTATAATTGAAAAATTTCCTGCCTAAAATTATATATATTTTTGTGGATGAATTTTAGAAGTTTATGGTATCGTATTTCATTAAAAGTAAAGCATGTTAATCTTTTTTTTTTATTATTGCACTACAGTTATACATAATATTGGGGTTCATTTTTACATAATCATATAAGCATGGAATTTAATTTGTTTCACTTTATTACCCAGTAGTTTCTCTGTTCTTCTCCTCCTACCTTCTCCTCTCTTCCATTTATTTATGGTTTCATATAGTACTGCTTTATAGATACACATAAAAGTAGAATTTATTGTGATATATTCATATAGGCACATAGCAGTTTTCCTGGGCATATTGGTAAATTTAGGGGAAAATTGTCTTCCTTGTAATGATGAGTTTTATCATCTACACATTGGATATGTAAGGTTTCTTGTGCTTCTGCTGATACTTACTTTCTCATAAGTTCTACATATTTTTTTTCTAAACATGTATACATATGAAATATCACATGCATATTGTACACATATAAAATTTAAGCATGGTGTTTTATACTATTTCTTAAACTGAATATACTCTAACTAAAAATTTGGCTCCTAGTAATCATTTTTCCCACAGATAATTATTTTTCTCTTCCAAAATTTACATTCACTTGAACCATGCCCCTGGTGTTCTATGGTTGTTGTTTGGATGAGTACTGTTGTGTTCTTACCTGTTATCATGGTCACATATGCTGTAATTTAAGGAAGTCTGTGACAGTGAGCATCATATAACTTCAATAGCAAGATTTTCCACAAATAATAATAAATTCCTTGAGTTTATTAGTATTCATTTGTTTTATATCATCATCAATATTATTTTGCCTGTAATAGAATTCTATATTTCTCTAAATATTTTTAATAGTCCTTTAGATATTGATATTTTTATGATTATTGAAGACTTAGATATAGATATCCCCTGTATTAATTGGCAGTTCAAGGTATTTGCCTGAATTTCTTTTGTGGTTTCTGGCTTCAAAGTTAAGAAAATGTATTAAAAAGGCAGATAGAATTGGATATCAAGAAATAAAAGGTTTTGCATTTAATTAATAAAAAATTTTACATTTTTATTCCCCTGAGTTTGTATTGTAGCTATCTTATCTGTTTTGTATTTGGAGATTATTTCAAAAGAAATTCTAAGGCTTATCTTTTGAAATTCTAACAGAAAATGTAAATAAGAAAAATCTCACTTCCCTATGGCTGCAGGAAAATAAATATATTTTCTCAACATCATTTGTTAAGTAAATGTTGAATGACACATTCAAGAAAGCATCCATTCCTTCCTTGAAGATTTATTTTAATGTTTTTGACAATGAATCATGGATTGTCTTATCTGGAATTTGAACCTTAATACAGAATCATATAGGATAAGATTTGGCATTCCAAGAAATATGCATTATAATCTATTGTTTTCTGAATGATATGTTGTAGAGATAGCAATGAATGGACATTTATTTTTTGAAATAGTTACATATATTTTCTTTAAAATTCATGAGCCTTTAAATTCAATTCTCTTCTTGGTCATACTCAGACTCTGCACCTGTGATGTGCTTTCTGCACTCTGTAATCTCCACACACCTCATAAGGAATCTAGGTTGATAGCTCAGTTTTTGAAGAGTTAATTAACATGAAAGTAGAAAAAAAAAAACATTTGTATTGGTCTTGGGATGTCTTTTCTAGGTACTCTCTTAAAAATGGAGTGAAAATATTTCTTCAGACACATCCTTCACATCAGGAGCAAATCAGCCTTTGAGGAGATTTGAAGGGCTTTCATATAGTTCTGTCTCTGAGTAGCTCTCTTTGTGCAACCAAGTTGCCATTTAATATCCAGAAATCTGTGTTTACTCATCCCTATAATGAGAAATAATTTTAGAGAACACAGATGGAAAATGCTCTTCATGGAGGCAAGTAATACATGTATGTGCTGTGGCCATAGTTGACAAACCACCTGGAAAACACCATGGATACTAATTGTTTAACCATTATTTGCCACTCACCTGAATTTTATTTCCAATGTTTGTAATAACATTTTCACTGTAGACACCAATGTCATCCACATTCCCAGCATAAAAGGTTTTATCTTTCTTGCCTGAATTCCAAATGCCAATTCACTTGTGGTTCAAGAGGGTACAACTAATTGTGTTTCATTGCACTGCTTTTATTTATGTCCCCAATAAAACGGTTGTGTGCTCCATATCTCTATCAGCTATGTTTAGAAAATGACATAGAAACATGTATTTTTTGTTGATTTGTACAGGAGGGTTTGGATTACTTCTGCTAGAGACATTCCTTGTTATAAACTGAACCAGGATTTTCTCAGGTCCTAGAAAAGAACCCCCCAAAACAATCAGGTATATAAAAATGTTTCATTTATATGGAATATATGTATATATTCTATATATGCACAAAGTTTCAGGCAATTCTCTTACTTGCTTTTCTTTCACGTGAGTAATACAATTCCTTATCTATATTTCTTCTCAGGTTCAAAAAACTGGAGAGACACTACCCTGAATGAAAGCAGGGAACTTTAAGCAGAAAGCTTCCAGAGTTAAGTTTTCTTCCTCCAAATGCTGGCCATGGTCCATTCCATTCCAGATAACATCAAGCAAGCAAACTATATTAAAATTATACACATGCACACACACACAGTCACACAACCACAACTTTAGAAATCGTGCTTTTGTTTAATTAGAGCCACTAAGCAAGTTCTAATATAATAAGAAAAGTTGTATGAGTCATGTCCAGTGGAATTTTTTGGGATTTTAAATTAGACACTTTTTTGTTCAGGGGATTGAACCCAGGGGCACTTAACCACTGACCAATATTTCCAGCAGTTTTAAAAGTTTTATTTAGTGACAGGTTCTTGCTATGTTGCTGAGTCTGGTTTTTGAACTTGTAATCCACCTGCCTTAGCCTTACAAGCTGCTGGGATTATATGCATGTGCCACTATCAGTGGTAAGAAATTTCATTTTGCTTCAAAGTCCACTTGCTCATTTAGGGGCTTTCAGCATAGGAAGAAAAGTATGATAGACTGGCAATTAGGTCTATGGCCAAGTTGCAAAATAAGGAGTTCATCTTTAATCCTGAATCCTCACTGGCCACTCAAGTGAGGCATATGTCAGCAGTAGGCTTTCATGTTTCTGCAGAATATTTTCAGCCACTATCTGAAGTCCCTTTTGAGCACATATATGCCAGCATTCCAGCACATTCCCAGATTGTATGGTGGATTGTGGAGAGGGAAGATCATCAGAATCACAACTCCATGTATTGTTTTTCTGCAGGAGGAGAATTGTGATCTGTAGTCTGTGTGTTTCTCAGTTCCTCCTTCTCCCTGAGCTCATTCTTCTGTTTTGGTGGGATTTTGATATTGTGCTTTGAAACTACAAGTCCTTTACCACTGAACTACCTCGCCGGTACTTTTATTTTATTTTTTTGTGGTGTTGGGAATTGAACCCATGGCTTTATGCTTGCAAGGCAAGCACTTTACCAACTGAGCTATCTCCCAGCCCACTTTTTATTTTTAATTTGAAATAGATGTTGAGTCTGGCCTTAAACTTATGCCTAGACTGATGTGTTGTTAGGATTACAAGTGTGTGTGACCCTGGTTGAATCCTCCTGAATATTCTAAATGTATGGGAAGTAAAATGTGAAATAAGGATGTGTGTACGTGTGTGTATGTGTATGTGTGTGTGTGTGTGTGTGTGTGTGTGTGTGTGTGTGTGTAATTTTAATATGTTTTCATTGCTTTCTCGTATCTAGAATGGAATGGACCATGGCCAGCATTTGGAGGGAGAAAATCTGTCTCAGAGCATAAACCTTTATATATATGTCAATAAAATCATAAAATTGCAGCTCCCTTTTTATATTTTCAATGACAACTTCCCCTAACCTCAATATTATCAATTATTTCCCCATTACATTTCAAATGAGCCAATTATTTTGTAATATTTTTTTTTTTTTTTTTACCAAGAACCCGGTAGAATTTTCTAAAGAATTTGTTTTCTGGCTGGGTGCAATGACAAATGCATAAAATACCAGACTCAGTTGGCTAAGGCATGAAGATTGCAATTCCAAAGTCGACATCAGAAATGTAGGTTGAGCATAGGCAACTTACAAAGAACTGTCTCAAATTTTTAAAACACAGACTGGGTATGTAGCTCATATTTAACATGACCCTGTGTTAAATCCCCAGTATCATAGAAAAAGACAAAAGCAAAGACTTTTGTTGCTGTTATTGTTTCTGAGAATTTCACATGATAGGAAAGTAGAGAAAAATCACTTGACCTTTGTAAAAATATTTGCTTGTATTCTTCTTTTGTCTCTCCAAGGCCAGATACCTTGTTAAAATATATTTTTGTTAAGAGTTCCCCTGATGGAATTCATGTGAGAAAGTTCTCCTTCCCTCTCTTATATTTTCCTGGTACTGTGTTTCAGAGCTGTCTGATATAAGGATCCCACAGCTGGCACATCTAATGTCTCTTGAGAGTCTAGTGAATATCAGTACTTGGGTCTTATCTTGTTAGACAGCAGACTTAATTTTGGTGGTATAGTTTTTCAGGGAAGTAGCTGAGTGCCCTAAAGCTGGAAGAAATCTCCTGGCGTACCCTTAATCCCAAATGCACATCAGTTGTTTCCTGACCTTGGCCACTGTGAATACTGCTACAGTGAGGATGAGAATGCAATCACTTATTTAACATACTGATTTCAAATACTTTGGAATCACACCCAGAATTATTATTATTGTGTAAGTTTTTAAAGAAATTTCAACTTTCAAGGCTTTTTAAAAATTTGTTTTACTGAATTCATTTCTAGCAATTTAAAGTGTTTCTTTCTTCCATATGCATATAATTGGGGTACTTGTTATTCTTCCACTTTCTGAAATAATCATTCTAACAGCTGCACTCAGGTCACAGAAGCTCTTGTAGTTGAATGGTGCACTATATTCATGATGAAAGTTTGTTAGAATCGATGCTGCCTTATACTCATGGAAAGAAGGTGATGTGATACTATTTTAGAAATAATCAGGGATCTGTACTTTTGTCCCCTTTTCTTCACTCACGGTGGGGATTTTAGCCCATGGAAATGCTTGCATACAAATATGGAGTCTCTTCTTTGTGATATACTGAGATATGCACATCTGTATTTGTCATTGCTCCCAAAGCATGGAGGTTTAGGATGTAGTCCATTGAACAGAAAAATTTGAATTTCAGACAAATTTCTTACAGAAAGAAATGCCTAGTCCTGGAGTTATTAGTGAGGTGAGTTGGGGGAGAGGACTCACTTCCACTTGGGCAGCCAGTCATGTACTGTATTTCCCTTGTTAACTCTTTGGTACTGCATAGATAGGAGATTAACTATTAGCAACAGACTTTTGCAGAATATGCTGGCAAAATTGGGACCCTTGAGTTTTAACTCCTTTTCTTCCCTTGTCCCATGAAATAAAATCCAGGGCTCCTGCATTTTCCTAGAAAACCACTCCTTTTCTCTGATCTTTATACTCATGTATATCTAATCTCTTTCTCTGTGTGCACAAGTTACATTAAAATTCAAATGACAGGAAATTTATAATTAAAGGTGCTATATTTATGACCCTAACTCTTTTCCTCTACTCAGGGTGAGAGTGAATTAAAGTATCCCATCCTAGCTATAAGGATCATTGCACTAGGAATGCTAATGTTCTAGTATAACCAAGCTTTTCTACTTATCTGATGGTAGATTATTTTTGTTTTATATGCCTCTAATTAACTTATAAATTTAAGAAAGATTCAAAACAGGTTTAAAGATTGATTTGGTGTATCCATGAGTGGATCAAGAGTCAGGAGGTTTATATTATGTATATTTGTATAATCATTCCTCTTAATATCTGCTTCCTGGTGGGTGGTGCTGGGATATCATTCCAGTATTGCACATATTCTGCACACAACCCAACCAGTGGTCTGGGCCTCTAGTTCTAATATCTACCTTTTGATTGGGTTGTATCATTCATTCACATTAAATACTTTTCTTTATATGATTGTATTTTATAGGCCTTTTAGTGCACTTAACAATAAAAACCATATTTAGATACATATGGATTTACCTATCTTATTTTCTCTATTGTGACTTCTTTGTCTTTATATTACCACAGTATTAAAATTTTATAACATACACTAGTATCAGGTAATGATAGCTGGTACTTTGATTTTATATTTAAGAGTTCTTGGCATATATATATGTATAAACTTCCTGGAGAATTTTGGATGTTTTTGCATTGTTCCCTTCTTTACTTTCATTGAGGTATTATTATAGTTGACTTGGAGAAAATGGTCATCCTTATGATAGTTTTACCATCTATACATAAAGTGAGCAATCAGTTCTTTGATGTACTTCTGTGTATTTTTATTTTCTCAAATTCTGCACATTTTTATATATTCTTACATATGAAATACAATATTCATGTGACAACTTTATAAACTATACATGCTGTTTTTTAGTATTTTCAAACTGAATATGACAAAAAATGTGTCCAGCTTCCCAGAACCAGTATTTTTCACAGTTTATTGCTCATTTCTTCTTAAATATACATCCCCTTTAACCATGCCCCTGGGTTTCAACTCAAGAGGTATATGGCTATTTCTTCATATGTCCAGGTGTTTTAATTTCAGTCTCTGTTTCTGTTGGTGATCTGTCATGTTTTTTTGATTAAAAAAATTCTGCACATGGATAATAGCAGTTTAAACTATATCTTCCATTTATGAGAATGGCTTTCTTCCACATGTTCATCAATACTGTTTAATTTTGTGTTTATGATGTGATTTTATTTTACATTACCTAATTTCTAGAGATGTTTAGGTTTTCATGATTATGGAACACTTATATATGGTCTATTTGAAGTGAGTGTTCAAGTTTCTTGCCTGCTTTTCTTTTTGCAGTCTGTATATTTCTTCTTATAAGTGTTTGATTATATAGGAGGCAATTTGGTCCTTTATCCTCACACCATTTTATGGTACCATTTGATGAATGAAATTTCTATTTTAATATTATACAATTTATGAATTTAAAAATATTATTTTGTGTAATTTTGAAAAGAAATAACTTTTTTTGTTCTTTTTCCCTTTTGTGATATTGGGGATTGAAACTGGTGTACTATTACTGAACTATATCCCCAGATCTTTTTAAAATTTTATTTTCAGACACACTTGTTAAGTTTCTTGGATTGGCCATAGACTTGCAATCCTCCTGCCTTAGCCTCTAGAGTACTGAAATCAGTTGTGCAGCACCATATGCATTCTGTCTCATTTTCTTATGTCACCTTTTGGATGCTTTATAATTTCTTTTATATTTTACTTTTCATAATTCTTATATTTAGTATGTGAAATGGGTTATGCGGTATGAGTAAATAACACAATAGCATTTCTACTATCATACAAATATCACCAAATCCTAGCATCTTTCTTTGGAAAGAATGGCATTTTTTCCTCTTTCCTACACTACAATCTCTGTGATTTAAAACTGTCTAAATAGCAAGAGGCTTATTAAGAGGTTTGTCTTGCATTCCACCATGTATTCATTTTATTATGAGGTCTACACTGATTGCTTTAAATTTATAACATCAGTCTATTGTTGCATTATGATGTTTTGGTCAGTAGTACACTTCATGTACAACAATGGAATGGATATATCAAAGAGCCTTACCATTTAATAGTCTGTCCCAACTAGATTCTTGTCATTACTCTCAGGTATTTGGAAAATAGGAGAATCATCTTAGAATGAATTTCCCAGAATATATTCACATCATCATATATATGCATATATATGCAATTACATAGTATATAATTGATAAAATTTTTACTTATTAAATTATTGAATTTACAGGGTGTCTCTGAGTTACTAGGTGATTAAATAAGCTACTGAGGCTGTCTTTGAACTTTTGATCCTTCTGCCTAATCCTCCTGAGTTGTTTGGAATATATGCTTGCTCCACATCTGGCTCATTTGCTTTTCAAAAGCACCATTATTGACTATGGTGATTCTGTGTTATGTTTATTTTCCATATCTTCTAACTTGACTCCTTTGTTTAGGATTTTCTTTTCTCTACTCTAATTTTTATAAAATTTCTTCATTTCAAACTATTTGATGGATTATTTGCTAATAAATTCCTAGTCATTTTATGGATTATTAATTTATGTGTCTATATTTCATTTTTAACATCAGTTCTAGATACATGCCACTTTTTTACAGGCTTATGTATGTTTAATTGGCACATATTAACCTGCAGATATCTTAAGTGTATACTTTTATCTTGTGGCATATATACATATCCATGAAACCAGCAGCACAGTCAACCAAATTGTCATGTCCATTATTAATATGTTCCCAGAGATTACATTCCATTTATGTGTAATCTATAAACTGTATAAATGCATTATATTGCCATGCACATATAATTATAAAAAGTATAATAAATTAAAAATAAAATGTTCCCAAATGTCATTTTAAATCTCTTCTTTTGCTCTTCCTCGCAGGCATTCATGTAATAAATTTGGTTTTATTAAGCACAGCAAGAACAGGTAAACATTAAAATTATAGAGGTCCTTGAATAACCACAAAGGGAAAACACCATGTACTATTGCTTACATCAAGAAATAGAACATTAATGATGCCTTGAGAACACATTCATACTCTCTTCCTCTTAGTACACCTCCATAATGTCTGATGGTACGTACTCTTTTCCTTTTCTATATAAGTACTCTTTTTCCTTTTTTAAGAACAAAGTAAGCAAAAAATAAAAGGGAAGCATTACTCCCTCTAAATTTATTAATGCAAAATTGGAGGAGAAAGTGGAAGCTGTGGGTTTGTTTCAGACCCTGAGCTCACCCTAGCCTCCTGCTCTCTGATAGGAGAAGTTGTGAGGTAAATCTAGAGATGAAGAGGGAAGAGGAGAGCTGGAGCAGGATGCAAGGCTGGGGGTTGCTATGAGAGGCTACCAGAGTATAAGTGTTATGAAGTAGCAAAAGAGAAAGTAAGAGGACAAGTGCAACTGGTGACCAGAGGAAAGCTCAAATGGATCAGACCAGATGGTGTAACAATGGGAGAGTTACCATGGAGTGTCAGCATCTAGACAGGTGGAAATGAAAAAGCTGGAATAAAAAGAATAGCATCTTTTGTGTAGTTCTCCATGCTACAAGCAGGTAAAATGTTTGCACTCTAGTTTTTTTCCCACTCCCACTTTCCAAGGGGCATTCCATCCCAAAGCCATTGGCGGGGTTCTCCCATTGTCACCCCATTTTCTTATTTCTGCCAATTGGAATTCACTTTATGTTTTTTCTTCTGTTCTTCCTCATCTTCTCCATGTTTTTTATTCCCCACTTCATACTCAGTAGGTACTGTTTCCTCCTAAGCTCACTTTTTAACCTTCTCTCCAACTTCTTTTTTATTCTCCTTCCAATTTGCTTTGTCCTTCAGGTCCTTGGTGGTAATTACACAACAGCCCTATGCTTTTATCCTAGATGGTGCTGGGGCTCTGTTTGCACTATGTGAAAACTGGATCCCATCATCCAGGTTGTAGGGTCCTAACCTACACAGTGTGGTGGAAGCTGGAGGAAACTATCCCAGTGGTAGATTCAGCAGTGGTGGGTTTCAGTTGGAGCATTCTCATATAATAATTGTTTCCACTTATTTTTCTGTCTAGGGGAATAATTAGTGTTTCATAGTATGTGCTCAAGTAGATAGCACCATGCCATTTTCCAAAGTGACTTTTTTTTTACCTTACCACAGAAGACCTGACAATTCCAATCACTTAACACCTGTGTGACCATTAGTTTTTTGAATGTGTATGATTAATTTATTTATTTTTCTTCCTGGTGAGTACACAATAGTCTTTTAGCTTGAAATTAAAGTCCTTAAATAGCATTGCTTTATACTAATATTCATGCTTTTTTTGTAATTTTAATATTTCTTCCTTTGTGAAATATTTTGAAATTTCTCATCTGTGCTGTACTCTGTTGAGATGTATTTTTCCCCAAAGAAATGATTGAGAATGTGTTTCTCAACCTCTTGTGGTAGATCACAAGTGGCCTCACACTCCAAAGGATGGAGAAACCTCCTTTCACTGTATGATGAAGCTGAAAATCTCAAGGACTGTACCTTTTTTCTCATCTCTATTGTATAGTCTTATAACCTTTTGTAACAGGCAGGTGTAGGGCAGGAAGTGTCATGAGTCTTTTAACTTCTCACAGGCAGCTTGGAATTCTGGTGTACAAATCAAATGCTTTTTTTAAATTCCTTTTAAGGCCTAATACAGTAGTTTACATATTAGTCCAAAATTAGGGACCAGTTTCTGACTGTTTTAGTCATTTTTTTTTTTTTAATGATTATGACCAAAATTCTGTACAAGAGTAATTTTAGAGAAGGAAGAGTTTATTATGGGGCTAACTGTTTCAGAAGTCTCAGTTCAGAGATGTTGAATCCATTCTTAGGGACTGGGATAAAACTGAACATCGTGGCAGAAGAGTGTGGTGTACAATAGCATCTGGGGAGATGGTGCCAGGAAGCAGAGAGTGCTCTGCTCAACAAAGATGAAAGATAATCCTCAAAGGCCTGCCCCTAGGGACCTTTCTCCTCCTGCCATACCCTACATGCTTGGATTTACCATTCTATCCCTTACTGAGATTTAATTGACTGAATACACAAGACTCCTAACCTAATCATTTAATATCTAAACCTTTTTGCATTGTCTCATGCATGAGCTTTTGGGGGACAACTAATATCCAAATGATAGCACTGACATTTACAGAAACCCATGTACCTATCTGTAGTTTCTGACTTCTATAAGGCTTAAGATAGCCTTCTTTAAATCTGACATCAAAATTCAGGTCAATTGGATAATCTGGAATCCCAGATATGTTTACAAAACTCAGCCATTTTAGTAGACACCTCATATCCACATAAGGTGAGGTGTTTTACTGCGGCCATATAGTATTTGAAATTCTGAGTTCATAGTTGGGGTTGGCTATAAGCAGATAATCCTCATATTGAGAAAGGATTTCTTAAACCACTCATAACCCTTAGTTAAAAATTTTGATAGAATTCTATTCAAAAAATTACAAAAAATTAAATCTCTATGTAAGAAAACGCAACAATACTGGATTGTTACTTTTGAATTGAAGTCCTGTCACTCAAGAGCAGTAATTAGGAACACCTTATCAGAGGAATGCAAAGGAATTCATCTCTTAAAATTGGTCTTAACCAGCCATTGTTACCTGGCATTACTAGTAGTAAAGAACATGGATTTGGTAATATTGGATGAATATGTGAAACTATGTTCCTTTTAGTTCTCAGATCTTCTTGCCCCAATTAGTATGCATCAGTGGGTTTTGAATTTTTTTTTTTAATGGAAGATTGGGTTATTGCAGGGTGTTTGGCAAGTACAACCAAATCCATCTTTTAAGAAATTGTCCACGAGAGATTTCAACCATATTAATACTTCACTTTTAAGTATATATTGTTTATTCATGGAGTATTACCACCTCCTTAAACAAAATATTGTTTGAGAAAATATTTGTCATCCTTCTCAGGGTCCCTTTGACCAACACAGCCTTACTTACTTACTTATTTATTTATTTATTTATTTATTTATTTTGACCATGGATTGTACCCATGTATCCATATCCTCAGCACTTTAATTTCTTGTTTTACTTTTCAGTCAGGGTATCACTAAGTTGCTTAGGGTCTTCCTATATTTGCATAGAGTGGCATTGAAATTGAAATCCTCTTGCCTCCTCCTTCCAGACAGTTGGGATTAGTGGTCTGTGCCACTGTGCCTGACTCAATCATTTCTTGCAAAATATCACAAATTTGTTTTTGTTTTTAAAAACTGAATATTTTTTATTTTTCTTTACATGAAAAATTATTTTTATATTTGTGTACTTAAAATATGTCATTTGATCCAATTGATTTTGTTGTCTTCTTATTTCCATTGCTCTTCTTATTTATAATAACTGCCCTGCTCTGATAAATGTTTTAACATTCAAACTCTCTTTTGGCCTTAATATTTCCTTAAATCTGAATCTCAGATCAAATAAACTTTGGTAAATATTGAGCACTACCATTTAATGGATACTTCATAAAATATCATAAAAATGAATATTATTACTGCTATCCACATTATATTTGGTTTTGTGAATTAAAATATATAAAACTCATAGAGTATTATGTACACAATTGAAATAATAAAAAGAATATTATTTTTATTTAATTTATTTTTATGGTAAACAAATGGGATACATGTTTTTTTTCTGTTTGTACATGGATTAACAGCATACCATTTGCATATTCATAAATTTACATAGAGTAATGATGATTGATTCATTCTGTTACTTTTTTCCTTTCCCCCACCCCTCACCTCTCTTTTCCCTCTCTACAGTTCCTCCTTCCTCCGTTGTTGCCCCTCTCCCACCCCACATTATGTGTCATCATGCGCTTATCAGTGAGATCATTCGTATTTTGGATTTTTGAGATTGGCTTGTCTCACTTAACATGATATTCTCCAATTTTATCCATTTGCCTACAAATGCTATAATTTTATTATTCTTTATAGCGGTGTAATATTCCATTGTGTATATTCCATTGTTTCTTTATCCATTCATCAATTTAAGGGCTTCTAGGTTTTTTCCACAGTCTGGCTATTGTGAATTGAGCAGCTGTGAACATTGATGTGGCTGAATCTCTGTAGTATGCTGATTTTAAGTCCTTTGGGTATAGGACGAGGGGTGGGATAGCTGGGTCAAATGGTAAGTCCATTCCAAGTTTTCTAAGGAATCTCCACTGCTTTCCAGAGTGGCTGCACTGATTTGCAACCCCACCAGCAATGTATGAGTGTACCTTTTTCCTCACATCCTATCCAACACCTTTTGTTGCTTGTATTCTTGATAATCACCATTCTAATTGGGGTGAGATGGAATCTTAGTGTAGTTTTGATTTGCATTTCTCTTATTACTAAAGATGGTGAACACTTTTTCATATGTTTGTTGGTTGCTTGTAGATCTTCTTCTGTGAAGTGTCTGTTCATATCCTTAGCCCATTTGTTTATTGGGTTATTTGTATTCTTGGTGTAGAGTTTTTTGAGTTCTTTATATATTCTGGAAATTAGTGCTCTATCCGAAGAATGAGTGGCAGAGATATTCTCCCACTCTGTAGGCTCTCTGTTTGCATTGCTGAGAGTTTCCTTTCCTGAGAGAAAGCTATTTAGTTTGAATCTATCCCAGTTATTGATTCTTGCTTTTATTTCTTGTGCTATGGGAGTCCTGTTAAATAAGTCTGATCCTAAGGCAACAAGGTGAAGATTTGAACCTACTTATTCTTCTATAAGATGCAGGGTCTCTGGTCTGATTCCGAGGTCCTTGATCCATTTTGAGTTGAGTTTTGTGCAGGGTGAGAGATAGGGATTTAATTTCATTCCCTTGCATATGGATTTCCAGTTTTCCCAGCACCATTTGTTGAAGAGGCTATCTTTTCTCCATTGCATATTTTTGGCACCTTTGTCTAGTGTGAGAAAATTTTCTTTATTTGGGTTTGGTCCGTGTCCTCTATTCTGTACCATAGATCTACCTGTCTATTTTGGTGTCAATACCATGCTGTTTTTGTTACTATTACTTTGTAGTACAGTTGAAGTTTTGGTATTGTGATGTCCCCTGTTTCATTCTTCCTGCTAAGGATTGCTTTAGCTATTCTGGGTTTCTTATTCTTCCAGATGAATTTCATGATTGCTTGCTCTATTTCTGTAAGGTACGTCATTGAGATTTTAATTGGAATTGCATTGAATCTGTACAGCACTTTTGGTGGCATGGCCATTTTGACAATATTAATTCGGCCTATCCAAGACCATGGTAGATCTTTCCATCTTCTAAGGTCTTCCTTAATTTCTTTCTTCAATGTTTTGTTGTTTTAATTGTAGAGATCTTTGACCTCTTTGGTTAGATTGATTCCCATGTATTTTTTTTTTTTTTTTTTTTTGAGGCTATTGCAAATGGGGTTGTTTTCCTCATTTCCCTTTCTGTTGTTTCATCGCTTGCATATAAAAATGCTTTAGATTTATGTGTGTTGATTTTACAGCCTGCTATTTTGCTGAATTTATTGATGAGGTCTAGAAGTTTTCTGGAGGAGGTTTTTGGATCCTCTAAATATAGAATCATGTCATCCGCAAATAGTGGCAGCTTAAGTCCCTCTTTTCCTACTCGTATGCCTGTAATTTCTTTGGTCTGCCTAATTGCTCTGGCTAGAGTTTCGAGGACAATGTTGAATAGAAGTGGTGAAAAAGGACATCCCTGTCTTGTTCCAATTTTTAAAGGGAATGGTTTCAGTTTTTCTCCATTAAGAATGATGTTGGCTGTGGACTTAGCATGAATAGCCTTTACAATGTTCAGGTGTTTTCTTTACTTTCTAAAAGAACCAACATTTTGTTCTGTCAATTTTTTGAATAGTTTCTTTTGTGTCAATTTCATTGATTTCCACTCTGATTTTAATTATTTTCTGTCTTCTACTACTTTTGCCATTATTCTGTTCTTTTTCTAGGGCTTTGAGCTGTAATAATAGGTCATTTAGTTGTTGACTTTTCATTATTTTCTGGAATGCCCTCCATGCTTTATGAATTTTCCTCTTTGTACTGCTTTCATAGTATCCCAGAGATTTTGATATGTTGCAAATTCATTTTCATTGATCTCTAAGAATTTTTTAATCTCCTTTCTGATATTTTTTGTTATCCATGTTTCATTCAGTAGCATATTATTTAGTCTCCAGGTGTTGGAATAATTTCTCTTTTTCATTTTGTCATTGATTTATACTCTCAGTCTACTATGTTCTGATAAAACACAAGGGAGTATCTCTATTTTTTTGCATTTCCTAAGGGTTGCTTTGTGGCATAACATATGGTCTATTTTCGAGAAGATTCCATGTGCTGCTGAGAAGAAAGTGAATCCACTCGTTGATGGAAGGAATATTCTATATATGTCTATTACCTCTAGGTTATTGATTGTGTTATTGAATTCTATGGTTTGTTTGGTTGGATTTTGTTTGGAAGATCTATCTAGTGGTGACAGTGGTGTGTTAAAGTCACCCAGAATTATTGGGTTGTGGTCTATGTTATTCCTGAAATTGAGAAGGATTTGTTTGATTTACAGGGATGCACCATTGTTTGGGGCATAAATATTTACTATCGTTATGTCTTCCTGATTTATGCTTCCCTTAAGCAGTATGAAAAGTCCTTCTTTATCCCTTCTGACTAACTTTGGCTTGAAGTCCACTTTATCAGATATAAGGGTGGAATCTCCTGCTTTTTTATTGAGTCCATGTGTTGTAGGTTTTTTCCCATCATTTCACCTTTAGTCTTTGGATGTCTTTTTCTGTGAGATGAGTCTCTTGCAGGCAGCATATTGTTAGGTCTTTCTTTTTAATCCATTCTGCCAGTCTATGTCTTTTGATTGATGAGTTTAGGCCATTAACATTCAGGGTTATTATTGAGATATGATTTGTATTCCCAGTCATTTGGCTTATTTTTGGCTTTTAAGTTGGCTTGGTTTCTCCTTTGAGTATTTTTTCTCTAAGGTAGTTCCTCCCTTTGCTGACCTACATTGTTGTTTTTCATTTCCTCCTCATGGAATATTTTATTGAGAACATTCTGTAGCGCAGGCTTTCTATTTGTAAATTTTTTAACTTTTGTTTATCATGGAAGAATTTTATTTCATCTTCAAATCTGAAGGTTAGTTTTGTTGGGTATAGGATTCTTGGCTGGCAACCGTGTTCTTTCAGAGCTTGAAATATATTGGTCCAGGCCCTTCTAGCTTTTAGTGTCTGGATTGAGAAGTCGGTTGCTATCCGTGTTGGTCTCCCTGTATATGTAATCTGATTCTTTTCTCTCACGGCCTTCAAAATCCTATCTTTATTTTGAATGTTAGGCATTTTCATTATAATGTGCCTTGATGTGTATCTGTTGTGATTCTGTGCATTTGGTGTTGTGTAAGCCTCTTGTATTTGATTTTCCATTTCATTCTTCAGGTTTGGGAAATTTTCTGATATTATTGTATTGAATAGTTTGTTCATTCTTTGGTTTGTATCTCTGTGCCTTCCTCACTCCCAATAGTTCTTAAATTTGGTCTTTTCATGATGTCCCATAGTTCTTGTAGATTCTGTTTATGATTTCTTACCATCTTCTCTTTTTTTTTGGTTTATTTTCTCCTTCATTTCAATGGTTTCCATTTTTTTTTGAGATCTCTATCTCTTTGTTGAAATGATCTTTTGCTTCTTGCAGCTGCTCTTTCAGTTTATTGGCATTATCATTCATTGCCTGTATTTGCTCTCTTATCTCATCCTTTGCCTCATGAATCATCTTAGTCATGTTAAATCTGAAGTCCTTTTCTGACATTTCTTCTAACATACTGTCATTGGATTCTATTAATATAGAATCTTGATTTCTTTGGATCATTTTTTTCCCTTGTTTTATCATGTTGTTCATGTATCTTCCCCTCTAGCAGTGCAGTTCTGGGTATTGCAGATTTCCCTCTATAGGCTTATAATGGCCCTATAGGTTTACAAAACCCTTTTTTAAGGGGAGATCAATATTAGCAGTGCCCAAATCAGACACTATGCAATCCTAGACTAAATAGCCCCTATGAGGACAATAACAAAATTGTCATAGTAAACAAAATGAGTTCAAATATTATCTTTGTTAAAACAAACAGGTGTGCAATAAGGTCTGCAGGTTCTAATGGAGGACAAAGAGGATGTAGATGGATGAAGAATGTGGCTGTTAATTGGATTAGAAAAGATATACAGAAGTTCTAGAAAATAGAAAGGGTGAGAGTGTAATCAAAAGAAATTGGATGTTAGCATGCAAAAAAAGGGAGAAAGAGACTCTGAGGGAACAAGTTAGTAAAAGGAAAAGAGTAATAAAAGTAAAGAAATATAAACTTAAATTTTTTAAAAGGGAGAAAAAAAGAAAATCTACAGTATAACAGTAATATACTAATGAAACCTCCCAGTTTTCAGTAGCCTGATGCATGAGAGGTACCTGACAATGAGCTTCATGTCTCCAGCAAGCATCTCAGGATGGGATTTGCCCCACCCAAATCAGAGCTATGGCTTCCACGAGTATCCAAGATGGCCGCTCTGGCTTCCAAATGTCTGGCAATTGGGGAGCTTCAGCTCAGGGTTGGATGTGGTCAGCTGGATGTCCTGGAGATGGGATGTGGTTGGTCCGGCAGGGGTCCTGGACGTTCAGTGTGTTTGGTATGGTTGTGGGTTCCTGGAGTCTGGGTGTAATCAGTTGGTCTGGGGTCCCAGTGATAGGGCACAGTCAGTTGGTCTGGGGGTCCTGGTGACAGGGAACAGTCGATATGAGGTCCCCAGAGGCAGGGAGTGATTGGTTGGGCTGAGGTATCCTGGAGACAGGGCTCAGTCAGTCTGGCCAGGGGTCCTATGGGGCCTGGCTGTTGTCTCAAAATGGCAGCAGCCACATGTAATCAAACCCACAGGTACTGTAACAGTGAACTTACAGGTGACAGCAGGCAGCTGGTGCTCCACTGGTAGTCAGCGATCAGTTTGCTGACTGTTGTCGGACGATCAGGAGGTAAACCTCATGTGTTGGGTGATGGGTAGGTGTAAGGCTAGAAGATTATTATTGAGGGAGGCATGATGGTGTATTAGAGTGATGGTGTATTAGAGTGAGACAACATTTCTCCTAGCTCACTTACCCAGAACTCAAGTGGTGAAAATAGTACTTCTCTCTGAGGCTCCAAGTAAAAAATCTTGAGACTGGAGCGTCAATGTGCTCCTGCTGAACCAGAGACTGTTCAACTCATTAAACTGATCTAAAGTAAGCTACAAAAATTTTACCAATCATCATAGGAGAGCTGAACCAGGAGTCACCTTGAGAGGAAAATATAGCTGTTCCAATGGATAGTGCAAATCCAGTCTGGGAGATTATAATTAGGCCTGCATACACCTATCTGAGCCTATCATAGACTTAACTGAGGTTAACAAACCCAGGTAAAAGAAGAAACCAAGAGCATCTTTGCTTAGGTAAACTTCAGTTGCAGAGGTAGGGAGAACCCAAGTCTCTCCAACACTTTGAGTCCTATGGCTCAAAGGATCTCATAAGGCCAGGTAAAATTAATCAGATAATTGATGTGGTGAGTTTCAGTGCACATAGATCTCTTGATCAACTGCCTGACAGGTCCTGGGCACCTCCAAGACCACAGCACCCACCTTTCCCCAAACCCATCCAGTTTGGCACCTGCTGAATCCTTGGCTTCCATGCATTATATTGCCCTACCTGTTGTTGGCACCTGCCAGTTTTTTTACATCCAACTGGTCCTGGTCTGCACTGTTTGACTGGTCCTGTGATCACAATCTGCCTGGGACCTCTGGACCCCAGAGACCCAATATTCCAACCCCCCCCCCAACCTCACACCTTGTCCACTGCTTAAATGCCTGAAATTTTACTGGTTGGCCCATAGCCCAGTGTGTCAGTCTGCAATGACCGTTCCAGTTCAATCTAATCCAGGCACCTGCTTTGCTCACTGGCCCACAGACTGGCCCAACCAGCCCAACATTTCATCACATGTCATGCCCAGTCCTTCACAGATTGACATCTGCCAGGCTTTAGAAGAATATCAATTCAACAATGCCAGCAATTCACCACAAAATAAAGCAACCAGAACCTCACTAAAACTAAGTCACTGCAACCAGGAACTCCATCCATGGGATCTTCTCTCATAGAATCCAATGCAGAGCACACACTAGTAGTGGGTGGACAGCTCTTCCCATTAATTCCTCACCTATCTCACAAGAAGAGAAGTTTAGAAGTCTTAGAACCCAGCTGGCAAATTGATGAACAACACAATAAAACATAAGGGCTCAACAGCCCACACCCCATATACCCACACTCAGTTTACACCTCAAGAAGAAACAATTAGTTGGGGACAGACAGCAAACACATATGGTCACTATTTGTCCAAAAAGTCAAAACAACTTCATAATTTCTTAAATTTTCATCCAGGTTTTTCACTTTTTAAAATTTTTGGTTATGTTTCATTTTGTTTTTGGTGTTTTGTTTTACTTGAATATGTACTGATTGGTTCAAGAACACCTGTACATATAAAGACTTGTTACTATTCCTAATTTCTAGCCTTTTTGTTGAAAGTTGTTATTTTTCATGACCAGTATTTTGAGGGTCAAGGTTTTTGATTAGCATAGTTTGATTTTGTTTTGTATACTTTTTTCCACCACTGTATTCTCTATTTCTCTTTTCTACTCTTCCTTTTCTATTGTGAACAACCAAATTCTATCCCATTCTTTCTTTATATTCTTTCTTCTATTTTTGTCTCCCTCTTTCTCATTAACATGACATCCTATGTTACCATTTTATCTGCCCTGTTTACACTTTAAAATTGCAAACATTTTCTACCTTTCTATCTACTTTTTCCTTATACTGAATTGGATCCTTAACATCTCTCAATGCTACTTGATGTATATAACATCTTCCCCTACCACCAATGCAAGAGCAGTAATTAATATGGCAGAAGTAATAGAGAACACCTATTGTTTGACTCTGTGCCAGACATATTTCATGATTACTTACTTTTTTACTAATGAAAATTGCTGATCCTTCTATTTCTGCATAATATACCAAGTAACACTGTAGATGCCGAAATAGGAACTAAGTACCTAATTTACTGCTGTATAATCTTGGAATACATTTTTACTGTCATTGGCCTCTGCTCTCAAACTGTGAGGTGCTTATAACAGAGGGACACTATAGACTTATATAGTAGAAACTCTACTGCTTCAGATCCATCAAGATAGATGGGTGGATACACAATCAATATAAAAAATGAAGGGAAAAAACCATACCAAACAACAGAATACCTCAAAAACAGATGCCATTGACATAACAATGGAGGAAAGAACTGAGATGGAATTCAGAAAGTTCATGGTTCAACTGATCTGTGAGGTAAAAGAAGACAAAATAAATAAATTAAGAGAGAAAATACAAGAATTGAAATGTAACTTCAATTAGGAGATATAGATCATGAAGAATAATCAATTGGAAATTTTCAAAATGAAGTTATTAATGAACCAAATTAAAAATCCAATGGAAAGCATCACCAACAAACTAGACCACATGGAAGATGGATTATAAGGACTTGAAGACAAATATATAATCTTAAAAATGATGATTACAGATAAAAGATGTTAAGGGACTATGAACAGATATTTTAAGATAAAGGCCCTTGAAATACAGACAAAATACTGAACAATCTTAATAAAATATCATCAGAAAATTTCTAAAATCTTAAACACAAAATGGAAAAGTAATTACAGAATACATACAGAACTTCATATGTAGAAAATTGCAAGAGGCCCATTGAAAGAAACATCATTTCGAGAATGTCTAAAATACAGGAAACAAATTCTTACAAGCAGCAAGAGAAAAAGACTGGTCACATTTTGAGGAAAACCAATGCAAATGTCAGCTGATTTTTTAACCTAGACCCTAAAAGGTAGGAGGCTTTAAAATACTATATACCAAACTGTAAAAAAAAATAGATGCAAACCAAAAGTACTATATAAAAAATTAATTTTTTTGAAAATAAAAAATTTTCATGATACAGTTTAATATAATTCACAACTTAAAACTAACAGTACAAAAGATACTCAATAAAATATTTCAAAAATACATGGAGAAAAAACAAAAAAACAAAAGCAGAAACAACACTACAAGAATACTCAAAGGAGACTCAGTTCAAGTTAAAACCTAAAAATAAACCAAAATGACAGGAAATAAAAAAGCATCTTTCAATAATAACACTGAACACAAATTATCTAAACTCATCAAAAAAAGTCGTAGGCTTGCACATTAAGTTGAAAAACAAGACCTAATTTTATGCTGCCTTCAAAAAACGTATTCATAAAGAAAGACATCCACAGAATAAGATGAAAGTTAGGGGAAATTATATTATTAATGTCTTCATAAACAAGAAGGGGGTCCTTTTCTCATATCAAATAAATTGGACTTCAAAGCAAATTTAATCAAAAGAGACATAGAAGTCCATTTTATTCTGCTTAAGGGAATCATACAAGAAGAAAGAGCAATCATTGATATTTATGTCCTAAAAGGAGTCGTTACATATATCAAGCAAACTTTCCTCAACATCAAGAATCAAATAAGCTAAAACACAATAATACTGGGTAACCTTAACACACCCCTCTCAACATTAGATAGATAATCCAAACAAAAAATAAATAAAGATGCAACACAACTAAAAAAATCTGTAGTTACCCAACATATATAGAATATTTAATCTTTCAATGACTGAATATGCCTTCTCTACAGCACGTGAAACATTTTGCAAAATATAATTAGAATTCAATGATAAGAAAAAAAGTAGAAAATCCTCAAACACCTGGAGACTAAATCATTTCAATTATTTTATTGAATGATGAATGGATTGCAGTATGACTCAGTGATGAAATAAAAAAATATTTAGACGTAAATGAGCATAGTGGTACAATATATCAAAACCTCTGGGTCACTCTGAAGGAGGTTGTAAGAGGAAAATTTATATTATTGAGCTTGTTCATTAAACAAACATGTAGACACCAATTAAATGAACTAACATTACATCTCAAGGTCCTAGAAAAAGAATAAATCAATAACAACATCATTAGATCACAGGAAATAAAATCTGAGTCCAACACAATAAATTAGACATTATAAAAACAATTCAAAAATCAATGAAAAAGTTGGTTCTTTGAAACAATAAAATATTTTGATAAACTTTTAGCTCAGCTAAATATAAGAAGAGAACAATGCAAAATATTTAAATTTGTGATGAATGTATCACAAGTCCTACTGAAATAGAGGGGAGTATCAGAAATTACATTGTTTTAATACTCCAATATGTAAAAATATTCCTATATATGTATAACCTAACCAAACTGTATCACAAGGACCTAGAAAATTTGAAGAGATCAAATTCTAGTAATGAAATTGAGGAAGCCATAAAAAAACAAACAAAAGAAACATCTAGGACTGTATGAATTCTCAGCCAAGTTCTACCTGGCTTTTAAAAAAGAACTAACATTAATCCTCCTCAAATTTTTGCACTATATAGAAAAGTAAGGAATGCTTTCAAACTAATTCTATTAAACTAGTAGCCCCCTGATTCCAAGATCAGACAAAATTACATCAAAGAATGAAAACTTCATGCCAATATCCTTGATGAATATAGAGGCAAAAAATTCTTAATAAAATACTGGCAAATTGCACAGAAAACACATTAAAATGATAGTTCACCATAGTCAAACCCAAGGCTGGCATCATTGTAAATGGAGAAACTAAAATCATTACCACTAAAAACAAGAAGAAGACAAGGATATCCTCATTTACCAATTTAATTCAACATACTCCTTGAAACCCTGGCTAGAGCAATGAAGCAAAAGACAGAAATTGAAGTGATATTGATACCACTGTTTACCAGTGACAAGTCCTGCATCCTCAGGTGATGAAGTATAATTCCAGAGAAGCATGCTGAGACAAGCATACAGTAGAAAACAAAAAACTTTATTAAGGAAAAGTAAAAGCAGACTTCCCCCCAGGAAGAAGGGGACCCAAAGGCAGAATCCATTGGATGAGCAAATCTTGTCCTTTCTATAGGTTTTATTCTCTTGTTTTTTTTTTTTTTTTTTTGTCCTTTATCTCTTTTCTTCCTGCATATGTGACTAGGACTGAATTTGCAGGTGAGATGCATACCATGAGAAGCGAATGGGCAGGGGGAGGGCCAAAGTGATTCAGACAGGTAAGGGCCCAAGGTGCATTAATTAGCATCTCCTTGCCTGTGGTCCCTGACAAGGGCAGGCAAATTTGGTAATCAATGGGCTCTGTAGATCCTTGACATTCCATTGTCCCAGGGAAGCATCCAATTTCCAGAAGCAGATGGTTTTCATGGCTTGCATTTCCTTGATTTGACCCAATCCCCTTTTCTACACTAACTGCCTGTCATAAAGTCTGGCTTCATTCCCACTCTAGTTTTAGGAACTCCTTATTTCTATAAGGAAAGGGGGCAATGACAGCTCTGGCTGCTTCAAGCTGGAAGGGGAAGCATGGGACAAGCAGTTTGGAGTTCCCTTTCAGAAATTGGGTCCATGGAGGGGTCCATGGTAAAGTCTGGTTGAGAAGTAATTGGTTGGAGGGTAATTTGAGAGATGGGTGGTATATAAGAGTATAGCTGCAATTACTCAAAAATATTGAGACCATCCCCAAGACACCATGTCAAGTTCCTTGCTGAGATAGTCTACTGGCTGTTGAACAGGTCCACTCTTTTGTGTTACCATTCCTAGGGCTATTCCTCCTCTCTCAATGACAAACAGGTTAATTTTTTCTTCAGTAGGTAAACTAAGGGCAGGGGCTTGGAGTAGGGCCACTTTAAATGTCTTAAAGCTTTAGTATACTCTGGAACCCATATTAGGTTGGTTGCTCCTTGGTGTAAAGTTTCTTTCAGAATGCTGTAAAGAGACTTAGTAATTCCCCATACCCGGGAATCCAAAGTCTGCAGTATCTGTGCAGACAATACAGCCCATCCTGTAGGGCGCTTGCTTTGCAGGTGGAAAGATTGTGGTTCAAATCCCCAGCTCAGCGGGATGGGAAAAAAAAAGGACAAAACCAAGTCTGAAGTATCCAGTTATTCCTAGGAAAACTCTGAGTTGCCTTGTGGTCTGAGGCAGAGGATATTGTCCTATGGGAGCTATTCTTTCCTGTCCTAGTTTGCAGATTCCTTGAGACAGTTGTAATCCTAAATATTGAACCTGTTGTTGACATAATTGATCTTTCATTTTTGAGACTTTATAACCCTGATTGGCTAAGAAGTTTAAGAGTTCTGTAGTAGCCTTTTGACATTCCTCTTGGGTGAAGGTGCATAACAGGATGTCATCCACATATTGGAGAACAATTGCAAATGTCTTATCCCTGAATTTTGTTAAGTCCTTAGCCAGAGTTTGTACAAATAGGTGGGGGCTAGCTCTAAATCCTTGGGATAATACTGTACAGGTTAATTGAGATCCACTATCTGGTTCCTTAAAGGTAGATACTGAAACTAGAAAGTCCAAAGGTATGCAGAAGTAGGCATCTTTTCAATCTAACACAGTAAATCAAGCAGCAGTTGCTGTAATCTCAGGTAATAGAGTATATGGATTAGGAACTACTGAGTGGGAGGGAACAACTCCTTCATTTATTATTCTGAGGTCTTGGACTAAATGCCATTCCCTTTTTGAAATCCCCAAATTGGTGTATTACATGGGCTGTTACAGGGTACTAAAAGTTTCTGTTGTTTGAGGTCCTGGATAATCTTTAATAGGCCATTTTTCCTTCTGGGCATAGCAGGTATTGTCTCTAATGTGGAAAGACATAGGGATCATTTAAAACTATTTCAATTGGGATTCCAACTTTTGCCCATCCAGTATTGCCTTCACTGGCCCATACTTCAGGGTTTATATCACATCTAATAGAGGTAAACATAATGGTCCTTATGGTCCCAAATTCATTGTAATGGAAGTAAGTCCCTTCCCAATAAAGGGGTAGGACATTCTAGGACTATCAGGAATGCATGAGAAAACATTATCCCATTCCACTCAAAACTTAGTGGGAGAGTAAACTTTCTGGTAATAGGCCATTCAGACATCCCTTGCACTGTAATAGTATTAGAGAAAAGAGGTACAGAATAAGAGGTGAGCACCAAAATTCTGGTGCCAGTATCTAAGAGGAAGTTGACCTCTTGGTTCCTTATGGTAAAGGATACCTGGGGCTCATGTGTAGTTATAGGAGTTACAGGAGCCATTAGAATCAACCCTGGGCCCCATCAGTCCTGTGTGGAAGAGCCTGGCCTCAAGAACTTATGGCCCTGAGGACAGTTACTTTTCCAATGATTGCCTTGGCATTTAAGGCAGGGCTCTGGAGGTGGCCATTTGGCTCAGAGACATTCCCATTAGAAATGTCCCTCCTCTCCACAACAGAAACAAATCCATTGTGTGGCCTGAGGTGCATTCCATTTTTTTTCTCCTTTTCACCTGTGAAGCTAACTCCTGTGAGTACTAAGACCAGCACTTCAGCCTTTTTCTTGTCTCTATGCTCTCTTTCCTTCTTTTCCTCTCCATCTCAATCATAAAAAAACAGAAGTTACAAGTCAGATTATATCATCTAAAGATTTATCAGGGCCCTATGACAATTTCTGTAATTTTCTCTGAATGTCTGGGGTTGACTGAATGATAAATTTGTCCTTTAAAATTAAGTGGCCCTCTGTGGATTCAGGATCCACAGTGGTGTGTTTTCTCATTGCCTCCCTGAGTTTCTCCATGAAAAGAGTGGGGCTTTACTGGGGACCTTGTATAATTTCAGAGACATTGGAATAGTTAATAGGCTTCTGTTTGATCCCTTAAGGGACTCAAGGACTAACATTTGGAAGTGTCTGAAGGTTTGAACATAAGGTACCTCACACCATTTTTCTTCCCTTTTTGAAAATCTATCAAGCTGTAAAATGTAAAATTTATACTTCCTTCTGGTGGCCAGGATACTCCATAAGAGAGTTTGTATTGAGGACAGGCCTGGCAGCAGAAAAAAATGAAACACTTTTTCTTGAGTGTCTGTGGGTCAATTTTGTCACAGATTTTCAGTATACAGGCTATTGGCGAACCTGGCAATACTGTTGAGAGTGAAGTTCCCATCTGAGTGGAACAAAATAAAAATAGACTTCAGGTGCCCATGCTGGAGACCATTTTTAGGGACATTTCTCTAGGTTTGAGCTTCATTATGATCCAGAAAACCCATCTGTCACTACCTGGCTTTGACAAATTTACTTCTGGCCTTCTTTGTCAAAGTGCTAGTGTCCCAGTTTGCCCTGTGTAGAGACCCTTGGAGGATTCAGACTTAAGGACATTACTACTTTTCTCCCTGCCACTATAAATTCCTAATTAAGAGGGAGACACAAAACAAAAGAAAAATTGCACATCTTCTTGCCTATTTTTGTATGCTAAATGAATCTCCAGAGAGTGATCGGACACCTAATGGTTGTTAGGCATGCAATGCCCTGTTCTTTGAGGGATTCAAGGGAGGGGTTGATTTAAAATACCTCCTCTTTGCAGCTTAGAACAAAATGGGCACGTTTAAGCTCAGAAAAATTTTAAACAAACTAGTAAAGTCTAAATATGCAAAAAAGGTAACCTGGGCATTTTCTTACTAATTATCACATATCTTTCTCTTGATCCTACCATCTGAATTCTTAATGTCTGATCAGCGATCAAGGGAGAAACATCCAGGAGGGAGTAGATGTGGGGGAGTTTTGTACAGCTCATAAAGAGGCAAAGGTGATTGGTGCTTTCCCTCAGTCCTGTTTGTCAAATGATCACCCTAGATACCCCTTAGGGCAGTCGGGTGTGGGAGTTCAGATAAGAAACCTTTGAGATCAGCCCAAGAGTAGCCTGGGCCAGAGAACCCCAGAGTTGTTCCAAATATTCTTCCACCTCCACACATCCTGGGAGGTCAGGACTAGGGACATTGTGTAGTGATGGCAATTGCCCTCCAGGCCTGGACAAAAAAGTAGGAAACAGCTTCAGCAGAGTCCAATGTGCCTCATCAGCAAAGAGCAGGTGATTGTGAACTGCCTGGGCCTGGAAACCTCTCACCTGAGTCTTGAGGATGACAGGTATACTAGCTGAATTTAAGTTGCCAATAGGTGCCCATTTTGCCCTCCAGAAAGAAGGAGACAGAATGATGCACCTCAAAAAGATGTGGGTTGTGTGCAGAGTAGCTTACCTCGGTGTAGATCTTGGTGGACCTCCAAATCTGATTCCACCATTTACTGGTGAAACTCCTGCTTCCTCAGGTGTTGAAGTATCAATGCCAGAAAAGCACACTAGAGTAAGCATAGAATAGCAAGTAAGCAGTTTTATGAAGAAAAGTAAAAGCAGGCTTCTCCTGGGTGAAAAAAGGGATTCAAAGGCAGAATACTTAGAATGAGAAAATCCTGCCATTTTTAAAGGTTTTGTTCTCCTGTTCTTTTCCATTTATCTCTTTCCTTCCTGTCTATGTAACTAGGCCCAGTTTTGCAGGTGAGATGCATAAAGTGAGAAGCGAATGGACAGGGGGAGGGACAAAGTGATTCAGGCAGGTAAAGGTCCAAAGTACATTAATTAGCATCTCCTTGTGTGTGGTCCCTGAGAAGGGCAGGTAAATTGGATAATCAATAGGCTCTGGAGATCCTTCATATTCCATTCTCCCAGGGCTGTCTGCAACTTCCAGAGACAGGTGGTTTTTATGGCCTCCAGTTCCTCCACCTGACCTGATCCCCTGTTTCTACACTAACTGCCTGTCCCAAATTCTAGCTTCAATATGAGTAGAAAAAGAGTGTTCAAGCTATTTCTTTTTGCTGGCAACATGATTCTATATGTAAAAGTCCCCAAAACTCAACTGGTAATTTTCTAGATCTCATGAAGAAATTCAGCAAAATATTGGCATACAAAATTAATACCCATAACTCAATTGAATTTCTATACTTCAATAATAAATCAGCTACAATATAAAATCAGTGAACAGAGCTATAGTTAAAAGAAAACTAATTAGACATGAAAGCTAACATGACTAAATAGGCATGAAATGGAAAAGAATTGAAGATGTATAGATTAATTCCACATAAGTATAGTTACCTCATATTAGACAAAGATGTTATAAGTGCACATTGGAGAAAAGATATTCTTTTCAACAAATGGTGCTGGGAAAACTGGAAATCCATACGTAATAGAAAGACAGTTGATACCTATTTCTCACCCTGCACAAAAGTTAATATTAAGTAGATCAAAGACCTAGAAATTGTACTAGAAATGCAGAACCTACTAGAAGAGCAGTTAGGACCATATCTTCAACACAGTGGTACAGGAACTGATTTCTTGCACAGGACTCTAAAATAAAAATAATAATAATAATAAATTTGATGGGACCATACTAAATACATTCACTCAAAAGGAACATGAGGACAGAAGTTACAGAATGTAGAACTTTGCTACCTGTATATATTGTCAATTTCTAGGATGTACAAGAAATTCAGAAATCTTAAACACAAACACACACACAATGAATAAAGGGACAAAGAAAGTGAACACACCTTTCTCAAAGAATAAATAATCAAAAAAAATTTGAAAAATACTCAAGATCTTTAGACATTAGAGAAATACAAATTCAAAGTGCCCTGAGATTCCACCTCAGTCTGTTCAGTATGGTAAGTATCAAGAAAATTAGTAACACATGTTCATGTGGATGTGCAGAAAAGAGGATGCTCATACATTGTTGATGGGACTGCAGATTGTTGTAAGCCCTCTGGAAAGTAGTATGGACATTCTTCAAAGAATGGATCCACCATTTAAACCAGTGAACCCACTCCTTAATATATACCCAAAGGACATTAAATTCAGCATACTACAGTGACACAGCCACATTAATATTTATAGCAGCACAATTTAAAATACCTAAGTCATGAAAGCAACATAGGTGCTCTTCAACAAATGAATGGATTAAGAAATTGGGGCATGTATACACAATGCATTGTTAACCAGCCATAAAGAAGAATGACTCCATGAATTTTGCCACTAAATGGTTGGATCTAAAGAATATTATGCCAAGTGAAATAAACCAATTCCTGAATCCAAAGGTTGAATATTTTGCTGATATGTGAAACCTAAACCACATAGAGTAGAGGAGGGTAAGAAAAGTTCATAAGATTAGAAAATGGTGAAAAAAAGAAGGGAGAATGATAGAAATAGAAAAGATAGTATAATAAATCTATATATCAATAATGAATCAGCTTCAACATAAATTAGAAAAATTATCCCTTTCACAATAGCCTAAAAAAAAAAAAAAAAAAGAAAGAAAGAAACTACTTAGGAATCAACCTTATAAAAGAAGTGAAGTATCTATACAATGAAAATCAGTGTATACATAAAAAATACCTAAGTGAGTTCCATCATGCCCACCCACAAGACAATTGTCATTCTAATTAGAATAGGATATATCCCATGCTTATATAAGTTCATAAAAATGAATTCTACTGTCATGTAGAACTAAAAAGAACCAATAAAATTACATAAAAATGACAATTGTTTGAAAAGCTAGACATTTATCCTTTTATAAATATAATACAATATATACATGTATCAAAACTTTATTGCATAAATATGTATAATTTTGATTTTATATATTAAAATATTTTAACTTGAACAACAAAGCACAAACTAAATATTCAAATAGGATTGTTGTTGCTATTTGATATTTTAATAACATACATAAATATCATAAAATATCTGAACTCAAATTCACTAGAAAATATTTCCTTTATGTGGTCAACCTCATTGCCTTTAAAAAGTTTCTCTAATTCCACTTTGGTCTTGGAATAGCTAGAGATGTTGTTACATTTTCAGAAAACCCAGTTCTATCCCAGAACTACTGAATCAGATTCTTCATTTCAGTAATCTCTTATTCATGGTTGTACTATTACATATGAGAATTCCCTGAATTTTGATTCATTGTACACAAATGGGGTACAACTTTTTATTTCTATGGTTGCACACAATGTAGATACACATAATTCATGTACTCACACATAGACATAGGGTAATATAGTCTCATTCTACTATCTTTCTTTCCCCCATTCCCTCCTCTCCCGTTTTCCTCTACACCAAAGAGCCTTCATTCTTCTCTTCCCCCTACCCCACCTCTTTATATATCCTCATCACTTATCAAAGATAACATTCAGCCTTGGTTTTTTGGGCCTGGCCTATTTCACTTAGCATGATGATTTCTGACTGCATCCATTTACCAGCAAATGCCATAATTTTATTCTTCTTTATATCTACATATTATTCCATTTTGTATATGTACCACAGTTTCTTTATCCATTCAGCTATAGAAGGGCATCTTGGATGGTTTTATAATCTAGCTTTTGTGACTTGGACTTCTATGAACACTGATGTGGCTGCATCACTGTAGTATGCTGATTTTAAGTCCTTTGGATATAAACCGAGGAGTGGGATAGCTGGGTCAAATGGTGGGTCCATTCCAACTTTTCTGAGGAATCTCCATATTGATTGTCAGAGTGGCTGCACCAATTTGTAACTCTACCAGCAATGTATGAGTGTGACTTTTTCACCACATCAATGCCAACATTTGTTATTGCTTGTTTTTTTAATACTAGCCCTTCTAATTGGAGTTAACCAAATGCTTAGGGTGATTTTAATTTGCATTTCTCTACTTACTAGGGATGATGTGTTGATAACCTGTATATCTTCTTTTGTGAAGTGTCTGCCCCATTCCTTAGTGTCACCGCCCACGGCAATTTGTTACCGCCTGCAGCAACAATTGCACGGGTATTTATCGGAGGTGGACTGGAAACTGAGCTACTTCTATCTTTCTCTTTAGTGCGCTGCTTTCTTGCTTGTTTGTTTATAGAGGATAGAGGAAATGAGGCTTACTTGCTTTGAGAGGAGAGAGAGAGAGACTTTGCTTATCAGAGAGAGAGACTTTGCTTAAGATAGAGAGAGACTTTGAGAGAAGGACAGGCTTTGCTTAGAGCTTAGAGGAAGAGAGACTTGCTATGCCTTGCTTAAGGTCTGCTGCTTCTTACTAGTGCATCCTGCATCCTGTGAACTAAGGGTGCATCTACCTAAGGTGCTTTGGTGATGTGTCCCATGTACTGCGATCTGCCTGTCTGTGATCTGCCTGTCTGTGATCTGCAACCTAAAGGTGTATTCTCAGTTCTCCGCTCTGCGATCTGCCTTCTGCCGCTGCCCCTACTTGCTGCTTCTATCTGCTTGCCGCTTCTTCTTCTTCCTTTCTTCTAATGGCTTCTCTGTGCTTCTTTCTGCTAGCTGCTGCCCCGCTGTCTCGCTACACCTATGTTTATATCACCTCCAGGAGGGAGAGTAGGGCCACACCTCTTATGCAAAGATTAAGCAAGACGCTAGATGTCCAAGCAGGCACAATTAGGAATGCTTGAGAACACATGTGCATGTATTGTGTGCGTGGACAATAAATCACCTGAGTGTGCTTATGTCAATTAACCGCCTTGCTGCCGATGTGATCAGGCGCCATTCTGGCACCATCCACATGGCACAGCCCCCAACACCTTAGCCCATGTATTAATTGGTTTCTTTGTATTTTGGTGTAAAGTTTTTTGAAGTTCTTGATACATTTAGGAGATTAGTGCTCTGTCTGAAGTATGTGTGGAAAAGTTTTCCTCCCACTCTGTAGGTTTTCTTTTAACATCATTGATAGTTTCCTTTGCTGAGAAAAACTGTTCAATTGAATCTATCCCATTTATTGATTCTTGCTTTTATTTCTTGTGCTATGAGAGCCTTGTTGAGGAAATCTTGTCATTAGTCACCATGATGGAGGTTTGAGGCTATATTTTCTTCTGTTTGGTGAAGGGTCTCAGAACTAGTTCCTAGATCCTTCAACCATTTTGAGTTAAGTTTTGCACAGGGTGAGAGATAGGGTTTTAATTTTATTTTACTGCATATGAATTTCCGGTTTTGCCAACACCATTCATTTAATAGGCTATATTTTCTCCATTGTAAGCTTTTGACATGTTTTTCTACTGGTCTATTTTGGTGCCAGTAACATGCTGTTATTGTAACTCTTCCTCTGTAGTAGAGTTTAAGGTCTAGTATTGTGATACCTCCTACATCACTCTTCCTGTAAAGGACTGCTTTGACTATTCTGAGTCTCTTGTTCTTCCACATGAATTTCATGATTGCTTTTTGTATTTATATTATAAGTGTCATTGGGATTTTAAATGGAATTGTATTAAATATGTATAACACTTTTGGAAGTATGGCCATTTTGATGATATTAATTTTTCCTATCCATGAACATGGGAGGTCTTTCCATATTCTAAGATCTTCTTACATTTCTTTCTTTAATATCTATAGTTTTCATTGTAGAGATCTTTCATCTATTTGATTAGATTAACTACAAAGAATTTTATTTTTTTTGTTGCTATTGTGAACAGTTCTTTCCCTCATTTCCCTTCCATATATTACATTGCTTATGAATTAAAATGCTTTAGAGTTATGCATGTTGATGTTCTATTCTGCAATATTGCTGAATGCACTTATTAGGTCTAGAAGTTTTCTGGTGGAGTTTTTTGGATCCTCTAAATGTAGAATCATGTCATTGTCAAATAATGACACTTTTAGTTCTTTTCCTATTTATATCCCTTTAAATTCTTTGGTCTGTCTATTTTCTCTGACTAGTATTTCAAGGACGATGTTGAATAGAAGTGGTGAGAGAGGGCATCCCTGTCTTGTTCCAGTTTTAAAGTGAATGTTTCAGTTTTTCTCCATTAAGAATGATGTGGGCTGTGGGCTTAGCACAAGTAGCCTTTACAATGTTGAGGTAGGTTCCTACTGTCCCTATGTTTTCTATTACTTGGAGTATGAAGGGGTGTTGTATTTTTTCAAACACTTACTCTACTTTTATTGAAATAATTTTATGACTCTTTACCTTAAGTCTATTGAATTGATGAATTGCACACATTACATTATTACAGTTGTTGAACCAAACTTGCATCCCTGGTGTGTACCCCACTTGATCACGGAGCAATAACTTTTTTATATGTTTTTTATGAGATTTGCTGAAATGTTGTTAAGGATTTTTGCATCTATATTCATCAGAGATATCAGTCTAAAGATTTCTTTCTTTGATGTGTCTTTGTCTAGTTTTAGTATCAGAGTGATACTGCTCCACTGAATCAGATTGGAAGCATTTCCTCCTTTTCTATTTTCTGGAATACTTTGAGGAGTATTGAAATGAGAACTTCTTTAAAGGTCTTGTAGAACTCAACTGAGAATAACGCTTATCCTGAGCTTTTTCTGATTCATAGGATTTTGATGGTTTCTTCTATTTCATTGCTTGAAATTGATCTGTTTAAATTGTGTATGTCCTCCAGATTTAGTTTGGGAGTATCATATGTCTCCATAAATGTGTCAGTGTCATCAATGTGTTTTATTTTTTGGAGTACAGATTTTCAAAGTAGTTTCTCACTTTGCTATTTATTGCAGTTGTGTCTGTCATATTTCCTTTTTCATCATGAATTTCTTTAATTTGAGTTTTCTCTCTCCTTTGTTAGTGTGGCTAAGGTTTTATCTATTTTGTTTACTTTTTCAAAACAATAACTTTTTGTTTTGTCAATTTTTGAATTGTTTCTTTTGCTTCTATTCTATTGATTTAAGCTCTGATTTTAAGTATTTCCTATATTCTACTTCTTTTGATGTTCTGTTCTTTTTCTAATTCTTTGAGATGTAATGTTAGGTCCTTTAGTTTTTGACATTTTATTCTTTTCCTGAGTGAGCTCCATGCAATGAATTTTCTGCTAAATACTGCTGTCATGGTGTCCCAGATATTTTAATATGTCGTACAATCAATCTCATTTACCTCTAACAATTTTTTAAATTTCATTCCTGATGTTTTCTGTTATCCATGCTTCACTTAGCAGCATATTACTTAGTCTGTAGGTGTGGAGTAGTTTCTGTTTTTTATTTTGTCATTGATTTCTAATTTCATTCGATTATGATATTATAGAATGCAAAGTAATATCTATTTTCTTGCATTTGCTAAGGACTGCTTTGTGGCAAAACATATGGTCTGTTTTAGAGAAGGATGAATGTGCTGCTAAGAAGAAAGTGTATTCACTCATTGATGGATTGAATATCCTATATATTTCTGTTAAGTCTAAGTTTTTGATAGTTTTATTGGTTCTATAGTTTCTTTGTTTAGTTTTTGTTTGGAAGATCTATCCAGTGGTGACAGCTGTGTGTTAAAGTCACCCAGATTTAATGTGTTGTGGTCTCTTGTATTCCTGAAATTGAGAAGGATATTTTTGCTGTACATGAATGTATCCTTGTCTGGGTCATAAATAGTTAGGATTGTTATGTCTTCCTGATTTATGGTTCCCTTAAAGAGTATGAAATTTCCTTCTCTATCCCTTCTGACTGTGACTTGAAGTCCAATTTATCTGATAAAATGATGAAACCCCTGCTTTTGTACTGAGTTCCTGTGTGTAGTAGTTTTTTTCCCATCTTTTATTTAATCTGTCAATGTCCTTTTCTATTAGATGAGTCTCATGAAGACAGCATATTGTTGGGCGTTTCTTTTTAATCCAATCTGCCACCCAATCTCTTTTGATTGATTAGGCCATTAACATTCAGTGTTTTTATTGAGATATGATTTGTAATCTCAGTCATTTAGGTTTACTTTTGGTTTTTAACTTGAGTTGATATTTCTTTGATTGGCTTTTCCTTTAAGGCAGTTTCTCCCTTTGCTGACCTACATTGCTGTTTTCCATTTCCACCACATGGAATATTTTGCTGAGAATGTTCTATAGCACAAGCTTTCTATTTGTAAATTCTTTTAACTTTTGTTTATCACCAAAGGATTTTTTTTCATCTTTCAATATGAAGGTTACTTTTGTTGGCAGCCATGCTGGTTCAGAGCTTAAAATATATTTTTCCAGGTTCTTAAAACTTTTTGAGTCTGGACTGAGGAGTCTGCTGATATCCATATTATTTTTCCCCTGTATGTAATCTGCTGCTTTTCTCTTACAGCGTTCAAAATCCTATCCTTATTTTGTGTATGAGGCATCTTTATTATAATGTGCCTTGATGTGGACCTGTTGTAATTTTGTGCATTTGGTATTCTGTGAACCTCTTGCATTTGATTTTTCATTTCATTATTCAGGATTGGGGAATTTTTTAATATCCGTTCATTGAATAGGTTGTTCATCCCTTGGTTTGGATCTCTGTATCTTCCTCAATTCTGATAATTCTTAAATATGTTCTTTTCATGATGTCCCAGAGTTCTTGGAGGTTTTGTTCATGATCTCTTACAATCTTTTCTGCTTGGTCAACTTTATTTTCAAGATTAAATGTTTCGTCTTTATTTTCTGAGGTTTTCTCTTCCAAGTGATCTACTCTGTTGGTGATGCTTTCTATTGAGTTTTTTATTATGTTTATTATTTCCTTCATTTCAAGGATTTATGTGTTTTTTTGAGAAGCTCTATCTCTTTGTTGTAGTGATCTTTTGCTTCCTGCAGTTGCTGTTTCAACTGCTTATTGGAGTGATCATTTAATGCCTGCATTTGCTCCTTTCTTTCATCCTTTGCTTCATCAATCATTTTAATTATGTGTATTCTGAACTCCTTTTCTGAAATTTCTTCTACCATGCTGTCACTGGTTTCTCTGAATATACAATTTAGGTTTCTTTGAAACATTTTCTTTCCTTGTTTTTTCATGTTGTTCATGTATGTTCCCCTCTAGCAGTGCAGTTCTTGTGTGTTGAAGTTTCCCCCCACAGGCTTAAAGTGATCCTATAGGTTTCCAAAACCTCTTCCTTAAGAGGGAGATCAATATTAGCAGCACCCAGTATAGATAATATGCAGCCCTAAGCCAAATAACCCCTTTGAAGACATTTAAAAACATTGTCAAAATAAACAGAATGGATGAGTTCAATTATTACTACAGCATAACAGACAGATTTGCAAAAAGGTCTGCAGTTTCTAATGGAGGACAGAGAGGATGGGGAGTGGTGTAGGATGTAAATGTTAATGGGGTAAGAACAGATTATATAGAAGTTCCAGATCATAGAAATTGTTAAAATGTAATCAAGAGAAGTTGGTTGTTAGCATGACCAAAGGGAGAAAAAACTCCGAGCATACAGGTAAAGAAAAGGTAAATAGAGCAAGAAAAGTAAATAAACAAAAACTTACAAATTTTTTAAAAGGAGAAAAAGAATACCTTGCACTATAAGAGTTATGGATTATACAAACCTTCCAATCTTCAGTAGCCTGATGCATGAGAGGTACATGTCAATGAACTTCCAGTGTCCAGCAGGTGTCGCAGGATGGGACTTGTCCCACCTAAAAATGGGATCTTCCGGGGGGGTTTCAAGATGGCGGCCTAGAGGGTGGTTGCATTTCATGTTGCTCCAGGACTCAGGATTCAAAAGAGGAGATATTGAGACGCTTGGGACCAATTCAAACCAGCCGGGTGACTCTCACCCCCTGGGGAGGCATCCCGGATGGGACGGTGGTCCCGGAATGCAGGAAACTTTGTGAAGTACAGCTGCCGGCGAGACGCCCCTCCCCCCACTGGAGCAGTGAACTCGGACAGCTGAGAGCGCCGTAAAGGAGGCCGCTCGGCACAGCGCTGGGACTCGGAGCAACCACTGGGGCTCCGGCAGCTGCCCAGGGGAAGAGTGGTGAGGAGAGCTGTGTGGACTCAGGACACCGGGGCCTGCCCTGAGGAGGAGGAGGAGGAGGAACGTGGCCACTTGGATTCGGAGTGACTGCACCAGAGCTACAGGCCGTTGCCAGAGGAGAAGCTGCGCGGCGAGCTGTTTGGACTCAGAACGACACTTCTGATCCCTGGGGCCTGCCCTGAGGAAGAGGAGGAGGAAGAGGAGCGCGGCCGCTTGGATTCGGGGTGACTACACCAGAGCTACAGGCGGTTGCCAGAGAAGGGGCTGCGTGGCGAGCTGTTTGGACTGAGACCACTTCTGAACCCCGGGGCCTGCCCGGAGGAGTAGGAGGAGGAGGAGGAGGAGCGCGGCGGGTCCTTTGGACTCGCAGTGACTGCATTAGCGCTCCAGGCGGCTGCTCAGAGGAGAAGGCGAGTGGTGAGTTGTTTGGACTTAAAGTGACAGCTCCTGAACACAGGAGGGCTGCCTGGAGGAGAAGCGTGGTGGGACGCTTGGTTTTGAGTGGCTGCACCAGAGCTCCAGGCGGTTGCCCAGAGGACCTGTGCTGCGGGTCACGTGGACTCAGAGCCACTCAGAGCGACCGCTCCTGAACACCCCGGGGGTTATCTGGAGAAGGAGGAGGAACAGGGAGGGTCACTTCGACTCGGAGTGATTGATTGCCCAGGGCTACGGGTGGTTGGTGGAGGTGGAGGCACGCAGTGAGTTTCTTGGACTCCTAGTGACCGCACCGGAATACTGGGCGGCTCTCTGGAGGAAGAGGCGTGTGGCGGGTCTCTGGGATTCAGAGCGATTGTACAGGGCCCCAGGTGGCTGCTCAGAGGAGGGGCCACATGGTGAGGCGATTAGGTGCAGAGCAGGGTCCCAGGATCTCGGAGGCTTCTTGGTGGAAGACTGCACAGAGACAGGCGTAGGGCGGAGCAAAGGTTCCAGGCCTGAGGGCAGATTCTCTGAGGAAGAGAAGCCTAAGGAGAGTCATCTGCAAAGGGTGAGGCTCCCAGGCCCAGGAGGTAGGGCCGGGCCCCTGGGAACTTTGCAGAGGAAGGCAGCCCAGCCCAGGTGGTAGCTGTAAATTGAGGGGAACCTCTAGGAGGGAACTGACCAGCGACACCTCCCCACCGGGTGAGTCTTCCCTGCTGGGTGAGGTTTCCCCACAAGGACGGTAAAACCAGAGACAGGCCCAAACAGGCCTTGCCTCAGCCCACAGCCTAGGTCCCCTTTGGATGACCATTGGTCAACAAGTGGAGGCACCTCTGCCCACTAGCAGGGATTATACCCCACCTGAAGGCCACCACTCCTAGAGAGGCAGCTTCCTTGTGGAGCACCGCATTATCAACTTCCTCCAAGACTTCAGCCTACTGAAGGCTAAGGGGGGATATATATAGAAATCTTCAGGGCCATTGTAAGTCAATAGAGGAAATCTGCAATATCTCAGCGGTCCTCTGATACCTGAACAATATGAGAAAACAAGGAAAGAAAATGCTGCAAACAAATCTAGATGTTACATCAATAAAACCCAGTGACAGAATGGCAGAAGAAATGACAGAAAAGGAGTTCAGAATGTACATAATTAAAATGATCAGAGAAGAAAACGATGAGATGAAAGAGCAAATGCACGCACTGAATGATGAGATGAAAGAGCAAATGCAAGCATTGATTGATCGCACCAATCGACAGTTAAAAGAGCAAATACAGGAAGCAAAAGATCATTTCAATAAAGAGTTAGAGATATTGAAAAAAAAACAAACAGAAATCCTTGACATGAAGGAAACAATAAACCAAATTAAGAACTCCATAGAAAGCATATCCAATAGAATAGAACACCTGGAAGACAAAACCTCAGACATTGAAGACAAAATATTTAACCTTGAAAACAAAGTTGAACAAACAGAGAAGATGGTAAGAAATCATGAACAGAATCTACAAGAACTATGGGATATCATGAAAAGGCCAAATTTAAGAATTATTGGGATTGAGGAAGGCCTAGAGAAACAAGCCAAAGGAATGAACAACCTATTCAATGAAATAATATCAGAAAATTTCCCAAATCTGAAGAATGAAATGGAAAATCAAGTTCAACAGGCTTATAGGACTCCAAATACACAAAATTACAACAGACCCACACCAAGGCACATTATAATGAAAATACCGAACATACAAAATAAAGACAGAATTTTAAAGGCTGTGAGAGAAAAGAACCAAATTACATTCAGGGGGAAACCAACACGGATATCAGCAGACTTTTCAATCCAGACCCTAAAAGCTAGAAGGGCCTGAAACAACATTTTTCAAGCCCTGAAAGAAAATGGATGCCAACCAAGAATCTTATACCCAGCAAAACTTACCTTCAAATTTGACGATGAAATAAAATCCTTCCATGATAAACAAAAGCTAAAAGAATTTACAAAAAGAAAGCCAGCATTACAGAACATTCTCAGCAAAATATTCCATGAGGAAGAGATGAGAAACAAAGAAGGAAATCAGCAAAGGGAGGAATTATCCTAAAGGAATTGTCAAATAAAGGAGGAAACAAGTTGTGTCAAACAAATAAATAAATAAAATTTAAAAAATGAACCAAATGACCGGGAAACCAAATCATATCTCTATAATAACCGTGAATGTTGATGGCCTGAATTCCTCAATCAAAAGACATAGACTGACAGATTGGATTAAAAAGAAAGATCCAACAATATGTTGCCTGCAAGAGACTCACCTCATAGAAAAAGATACCCATAGACTAAAGGTGAAAGGATGGGGAAAAACATACCATGCACATGGACTCAGCAAAAAAGCTGGAGTATCCATCCTCATTTCCGATAATGTGGACTTCAAGCCAAAGTTAGTCAGAAGGGATAAAGAAGGTCATTTCATACTGCTTAAGGGAAGCATAAATCAGCAAGATATAACAATCATAAACATCTATGCCCCAAACAGTGGCTCATCCATGTATGTCAAACAAATCCTTCTCAATTTCAGAAACCAAATAGACCATAACACAATAATACTAGGTGATTTTAACACGCCTCTCTCACCACTGGACAGATCTTCCAGACAAAAATTGAACAAAGAAACCATAGATCTCAATAACACAATCAATAATTTAGACTTAACGGACATTTATAGAATATACCATCCAACCAAGAGCGAATACACTTTCTTCTCAGCAGCACATGGATCCTTCTCTAAAATAGACCATATATTATGCCACAAAGCTAATGTTAGCAAATACAAGAAGATAGAGACACTAGCATGTATTCTATCAGATCATAATGGATTGAAGTTAGAAATAAATGAAAGAGTAAAACACAGAAACTATTCCAACATCTGGAGATTAAACAATATGCTATTATATGATGAATGGATAACAGAAGATATTAGGAAGGAAATTAAAAAATTCTTAGAGGTAAATGAGAACAAAGAAACATCATATCAAAATCTCTGGGACACTATGAAAGCAGTACTTAGAGGGAAATTTATTTCATGGAGCGCATTTAATAAAAGAAGTAAAACTCAACAAATAAATGACCTAACACTACAGCTCAAAGCCCTAGAAAAAGAAGAACAGACCAGCACCAAAAGTAGTAGAAGACAGGAAATAGTTAAACTCAGAGCTGAAATCAATGAAATTGAAACAAAAGAAACAATACAAAAAATTGACAAAATAAATAGTTGGTTCTTCGAAAAAATAAACAAAATTGATGAACCTTTAGCCACACTAACAAAGAGAAGACGAGAGAAAACCCAAATCACTAAAATTCGGAATGAACAAGGAAATATCACAACAGACAGGATTGAAATACAAAACATAATTAGAAGCTATTTTGAAAATCTATACTCCAACAAAATAGAAAATTTTGAAGGCATCAACAGGTTTCTAGAGATATATGAATTGCCTAAACTGAACGAGGAGGACATAAACAATTTAAATAGACCAATTTCAAGTACTGAAATAGAAGAAGTCATCAAAAGCCTACCAACAAAGAAAAGTCCGGGACCAGATGGGTTCTCAGCCGAGTTCTACAAAACCTTTAAAAAAGAGCTCATTCCAATACTTCTCAAAGTATTCCATAAAATAGAAGAGGAGGGAACCCTCCCAAACTCATTGTATGAAGCCAATATCACCCTGATACCTAAACCAGACAGAGACTCATCAAGGAAAGAAAATTTCAGACCAATATCCTTAATGAACATCAATGCAAAAATTCTCAACAAAATTTTAGCAAATCGCATACAAAAACATATTAAAAAGATAGTGCACCATGATCAAGTTGGTTTCATCCCAGGGATGCAAGGCTGGTTCAACATCAGGAAATCAATAAACGTAATTCACCATATTAATAGACTTAAAGTCAAGAATCACATGGTTATTTCAATAGATGCAGAAAAAGCATTTGATAAAATACAGCACCCCTTCATGCTCAAAACACTAGAAAAAATAGGGATAGTGGGAACATTCCTTAACATTGTAAAGGCCATTTATGCTAAGCCCATGGCTAATATCATTCTAAATGGTGAAAAACTGAAAGCATTCCCCCTAAAAACTGGAACAAGGCAGGGATGCCCTCTTTCACCACTTCTATTCAACATCGTTCTTGAGACTCTGGCCAGAGGAATTAGACAAACCAAAGAGATTAAAGGGATATGAATTGGTAAAGAAGAACTCAAACTATCCCTGTTCGCTGATGACATGATTATATATTTAGAGGAACCTGGAAATTCCACCAGAAAACTCTTAGAACTCATCAGTGAATTCAGTAAAGTAGCAGGTTACAAGATCAATGCCCATAAATCCAACGCATTTTTATACATAAGTGATGAATCTTCAGAAAGAGAAATTAGGAAAACTACCCCATTTACAATAACTTCGAAAAAAATAAAATATTTGGGTTCATTCTCACAAAAGAGGTGAAAGACCTCTACAATGAGAACTATACAACACTAAAGAAAGAAATTAAAGAACACCTTAGAAGATGGAAAGATCTTCCATGTTCTTGGATAGGAAGAATTAATATTGTCAAAATGGCCATACTACCTAAAGTGCTATACAAATTCAATGCAATTCCAATTAAAATCCCAATGATGTACCTTACAGAAATAGAGAAAGCAATTATGAAATTCATCTGGAAGAATAAGAAACCCAGAATAGCTAAAGCAATTCTTAGGAGGAAGAGTGAAACAGGGGGTATTGCAATACCAGATCTTCAACTCTACTACAAAGCAATAGTAACAAAAACGGCATGGTATTGGTACCAAAATAGAAAGGTAGATCAATGGTACAGAATAGAGGACACGGACACAAACCCAAATAAATACAATTTTCTCATACTAGACAAAGGGGCCAAAAATATGCAATGGAGAAAAGATAGCCTCTTCAACAAATGGTGCTGGGAGAATTGGAAATCCATATGCAACAGAATGAAACTAAACCCATATTTCTCACCATGCACGAAACTAAACTCAGAATGGATTAAGGACCTCGGAATCAGACCAGAGACCCTGCAGATTATAGAAGAAAAAGTAGATCCAAATCTTCACCTTGTTGGTCTAGGATCAGACTTCCTTAACAGGACTCCCATAGCACAAGAAATGAAAGCTAGAATCAACCACTGGGATAGATTCAAACTAAAAAGCTTTCTCTCAGCAAAGGAAACTATCAGCAATGCGAAGAAAGAGCCTACAGAATGGGAGAATATCTTTGCCAATCATACTTCAGATAGAGCACTAATCTCCAGAATCTATAAAGAACTCAAAAAATTTTACTCCAAGAATTCAAATAATCCAGTCGACATATGGGCTAAGGAAATGAATAGACACTTCACAGAAGGAGATCTACAAGCAATCAACAAACATATGGAAAAATGTTCAACATCTCTAGTAATAAGAGAAATGCAAATCAAAACCACTCTAAGATTCCATTTCACCCCAATTAGAATGGCGATTATCAAGAATACGAGCAGCAACAGGTGTTGGGGAGGATGTGGGGAGAAAGGTACACTCATACAATGCTGGTGGGGCTGCAAATTAGTGCAGCCACTCTGGAAAGCAGTGTGGAGATTCCTTAGAAAACTTGGAATGGACCCGCCATTTGACCCAGCTCTCCCACTCCTTGGTCTATACCCAAAGGACTTAAAATCAGCATACTACAGAGACACAGCCACATCAATGTTCATAGCTGCTTAATTCACAATAGCCAGACTGTGGAACCAACCTAGATGCCCTTAAGTTGATGAGTGGATAAAGAAACTGTGGTGTATATATACAATGGAATATTACTCAGCCATAAAGAATGATAAAATTATAGCATTTGCAGGCAAATGGATGAAATTGGAGAATATCATGCTAAGTGAGATAAGCCAATCTCAAAAAGCCAAAGGACGAATGATATCGCTAATAAGTGGAGGATGACACATAATGGGGGGGAGGGAAGGGTTAGTGTTAGGGTTAGAGTTAGGGTTAGGGAGGGGGGCAAGTATGGAGGAAGGAAGTACTGTATAGAGGGTAAAGAGGGGTGGGAGGGGTGGGGGGAAGGGAAAAAATAACAGAATGAATCAAACAACATTATGTAAATTTATGATTACACAAATGGTATGCCTTTACGCTATGTACAAACAGAGAAACAACATGTATCCCATTTGTTTACAATAAAAAAAAAATGGGATCTTCCATTTCCAGAATAATCCAAGATGGCTACACTGGCTTATGAGTATGTTGATAAATGGGGAGCTGCAGCTCAGGGCATGGGCATGGTTGGCCGGAGTCCTGGAGGCAGGGTGTGGTTGGTTGGGAATGGATCCTGGAACAGTGTGTGGTCTGTCTGGTTTAGGCTTCCCAGAGGTGGGTTGTGGTCAATTGGTCTTGGGATCCCTGTGGCAGGGTACAGTTGATTAGTCTGAGGTGCCCTGTATGTAGGGCTTGGTCAGTCCCTCCACAGATCCTGCAGGTGATGGCTATTATCTCAGAATTGTGGGAGCCACATGTAACCCAACCTGTGGGTACTGTTGCAGTGGATTTCCAGGAAACAGCAAGCAACTGGTGATACCCTGGCAGTTTGCAGTCAGTCTGCAGGCTAAAGGTAAACAATTGCCTCTTCCACAGAGGTTCTCTGGGCATTCCTAGGCCTGATGCATTGAGAGCCTCTGCCAGTCAATCCACGTTCTGGAACTACCATCAGATGAAATTTAGGCTGCCCCCTTCTTTTCTCTAATATTTATTTACCTATTCTTATTTCAGGAACTGTTGGCCTTCAGGGATGTGGCCATTGATTTCACTGAAGAGGAGTGGAAATGCCTTCAACCAGCTCAAAAAAACTTATATAGAAATGTGATGTTAGAGAATTACAGAAACTTGGTCTTCCTGGGTAAGCATAACTTCCCTTCACAATTTTTAATTAAATATAATTATTTAATTTTCTTCCCTTGATGAATATCTTCTGGGAATTTCTCTATAAGAATGTGTTTAAGATTTGTGCATTCAAGAAAAATTATATTTTTTGTATAAATAAAATGTTAATGACAGTTCTTTTAGTCTTTAACCTCTCCCTTTCTTGGTATATTATATATGCTTCACTTTAGAAAAGTGATACTGAAAGAAATTGAGTGATATAAAATATTGTGGCCTACACATATTAGAAGACACAGTTGAGAGGCCCAAAGTTCAAGGAGGAAGCCAAACTCCAAATGTAGATGGAGAAGTTACCTAGCAGATAAGATTTTTTAGAAACTTAGATTTATTTCTCCTGTTATTATTGAATATGTACTGCCCTATGTTTATCATGTTTTCAAGTTTTTAAACATCTTCTGTTTCTCTACAGTGGTGTCCAAGTTCATTTAAATTAACCACCCAAACTCCCCTTTGATAGTGCGATTTAGCATGATCTAAAAGATTTTCTGTTATTTGTGGGTCTCCAGGTGATAACAGGCACATTTTTGGTGAATTCTAGGTCAAGCCATTTTAAGAAATTAATATCCAAAAGCAGTTTATTATTATTCATATATTTATTAATTAAAACTCACTTACATGCGCTCTTTATAAATAAATACTTATTATGAATTTTCTGTGAAAAGAAAGACAAGATTTACAATAAATGGTCTTTTGTGGTATGTAGTAATAGTTGTAAATTGTAGTTATATGAAAGCATTTGTAAATAATATATCTATGTTTTTTTCCTTTATTCTTTCATTTTATAACCTACATTTCATGTTGTATAAGGTGTTCCTTTCTTCAGATAACACTTTTATTTTTTCAATATTTTATGAATATATGACAATTTCCATTACTTCACAAATTAGGAAATTGAAATTAAGTTGAAATTGAAATTAAGTTATGCATGATTGAAATTGAAGTTGACATTAAGGTATGCATGATTCTTGTTTCTATTGACAATAAAAATTTACATGCTTTTTAAATGAATTTGTATTTTATCCAGATTAATTTTTTTATCCTCTAAATGTACATAGTAATGTAATTTTTTATATGTGAATGTAATAGGGATAGAATCCAGGGATACTCTAGTAATGGACTACATACCCAGCCCCTTTCTATTTATATTGCAGAGTGGTTCTCACAAAGTTATTGAGAATGGCATTGAAATTTGTGCCTCCTTGCCTCAGAATTACAATAGTAATTCTGGATTATATATATAATATAATATATCTTATCTTATATACATATTCATGAATTTATTCTTATTTATAGGATAAAGAGCACAGAATTTTAAAGGTACCTTTCAAATATTTTACAATTCTTTTTATTTTTATGTCATTTTTGTAATTTTAATTGTGATTGAAACCACAAAATAGCATTTCACCATATCATGCATACTGTTCAGCAATATTATTTCAAATTATCACATATTATATCTGTAGAATGCTTACATCTCAAAAATCAATAAATATATTTCCATGCAAAAAGTGCTCATTTCTGTCTTCTATCACTAATCTTACTCTAATTTCTGTTCGAATGGTTTTTTGCATGTTTGTTTATTTCTTTTAGTTGTCATATATAAGTAGAGTTCTCTCATAATTTTCTTTGTGATAGTGACATATTTCAGTTAACATAATGTACTGAAGATTTATTCTGAATACAGATTTTGCAAAAATTTATTACTTTTTAACTTGACAAATATTCTGTAGGGCTGGGGATATAGCTCAGCTGGGAGAGTGCTTGCCTTGCAAGCACAAGGCCCTGGGTTCAAATCCCCAGCACCACAAAAAAAAAAAAGAAAAGAAAAAGAAAAAGAAAAATATTCTGTAGTTTTTTTTATTCCAAATGGCTCCATCCAATCATTTCAAGGGTTATTTGGTTTTCTTCCTCATAGTACCTGTGTTGATTAAAGCTGTAATAAAATTTGGTGTTTAAATATCTTAATTTGCTGTGTATGTGAAGCCATATTACACTCAAAATTCTCTATGTTTGTCTGTCAATTGATGTCACTCTCACCAATTAAATTTTACAGTTTTTAATGTTTTAAAATTATGAGACAACCTTCTCCCAATTTTGTTTCTATTTTGAATATCCAGAAAATTTTGAGATTCCATAAAATTTCTAGAATAGGTTTTTTTTTGTCTCTGCAAAAAATTTCAGTGGGAGTTTGAGAGATTTTACATGGAGTCTCCAGATAACTTTGAGAAGTACAAAGGTCTTTTTTTTTTTTTTTTTTTACTTTACACTTTTGCTTTTATTTTTTTTAATTAAACATCATAAATTACATAGGACTATGTTGTTTGATTCATTCTGTTATTTTTTTCCCTTCCCCCCAAAGGTCTTTTAATTTAATCTTCCAGTTATGGAAAAAGATTATGTTCAAGATCGTTCAATCAATTGCCACATATGTGTGAACATCCTGTCCACTTTTTATTTCTAACATTATTCTCTGATGATCAGAAAATAATTTTAATATTTTATACCTATTAGCCTTTGGTTTATTAATTTCCTGTTTGTTGATCCACTTTGATATTCCACTTCTTTTGAAAACAATTGGTATATAAGTCAAAATTGTTTACATTATTATCAAAGTCTTCAATTTTTTAATTACCATTTTGTTTGACTTTTCATTTACAGCAAGTGCACATTGGTGTCTCCTAGTATACAAGTGTTGCTTTCTATTTTTTATTTACTTCTGTCAATCTTAACTTTTTATGTCTTAGATATATGGTGTGATTTGAAACTATATCTATTCTTTTTGCAGTATTCTAGGGAAGGCTTTTTTATCTTCATAGAATATTCTAATTTGCCTATTTTCAAAGTTATTTTAATTAAAATATATTTTATCTCAGATAACTTCTTGCTTTAATCTGTTTTCTACATCACAATTTGGCCATCCCAACTTTCTTTTGGACATGTTTTTATATAACACTCTACTCTTCTTTCCTTTCATTCTACATGTTTCCTTAGATTTAGAGTTCCCTATAGATTACATTATTTGTATTTCTTTTAGATTTATTATTTTTCTTTTTTAAAATTGTTATTCTTTTTAGATATGCATTATGGTAGTATGTATTTTGACACATGTACATACATGGAATAAAACTTTCCATGTTTGTTGTTGTATGCAATGTGGAGCTACACTGCTCGTGTACTTGTATATAAACATAGAAAATTTATGTCTGATTCATTCTATTATTATTATTATACCAATCTCTACTTCCTTTCCTTAATTTTCTTTATCTAATTCATTGAAATTTTATTCTGTGTACCCCACCTTATTGTTTGTTAACATCCACATATCAGAGAGAACATTCAGCCTTATGTAGTGATTTCTTATTTTCTGTACATTTAACGTTCATCAGACACTTTTACATATCTATACAGACTAGATGTTTCAGTTAAAAACTCAATTTGTCCACTATGTGCATGACAGTCTTGAAGAAACTGCACACATATAACAGTACTTCTAATTTGAAAATGACTTTAAAATATGAGCATTCTGATCCTTCACTGAGTGTGCTATAATGATCCAATTTTAAGAAGAAAATTCTTCCTAGGAATTTTATCACAAAACATACAAAATTTGTTTACTAATTCTACTTTTGACATACAGTGGCAACTTCATTAACATCTAGAAAAACTAGATGTAGATTACAGATTGTTTGTCCTTTTTATACACTATATACTAAGCAAAGTAAAACAAAACCCACTGACATTGGATCAATGGTGACTTTTGCCTCTTATTAAGCACACTAGCATGGTGCTCTAGAGAACCAGAATGCAATGCTTATTAATCAACAGGTGTTTTGTTGTTGTCTTCCTCAAAACATTTCTTAGAAATGTTCAAAATAAAGTAATTTACAAACTGTGTTATATTTTACCACTTACACTTGGAACATTACAATATCTAAAAAGTCAATATTTCTAAAAAATTACATAGCATTGTCAACTGTATATACAGGAATGAGGAGTAAAATGCATACACCAAACAATGGTTAAAATATAAAAAATGTAATTTACACATAACCAGTCTGGCCCAGGACCCTCCCTTCTCAAGGTTAAAGTCTTCTGCATGTCCTCTAACCCCCTGAATAAACATAGATAATGTCATTCCTAGAGGTGGTCTAACAACTTCCTTTCAATGTCACTTCCAGAAGATAATTCTGACTTTTTAAAACAAATGAGTATTTTTGTAACATTATAAGTAACCTATATCAGCAACCTGTTTAAAATTTAGAATGTACAGATGTAGCTAAAGTTTTAAATGGTTGGTGGGGATAAATTGAGAGTAGCAGTTTCATAATATATACACAGGTCAACAAATGCCCAGTAAATCTTTCTGATGAATGTTGGGCATTTCAAATTGGTCAAATAGTTTGACAAATGCAGGGTCTCTCTTTGGTAGAATAACTGTCCAAAGGTGCTCACTGTTCCATCCATCAGGTTCCACAGTTTTGCTTACCTTCTGGAATGAATTAACTTTTGTTTGCCTTCTCTGGAGGAGGTCCCATCTAATGGAGCCTGCACAGAGTAGACATGGAGGACCCTTGTTAGTGCTGATTGGCCCAACTTTCTGTCATCCTTTCACCCCCCCTGCTGGAATTGGCACTTTTGTTTGACCACCATTCTTCAAATACCTTCCAATTGTGCCATTTTCTCAGTACAACTTTGGACATGATTGGGGCAGGAGAATTTACAGCCAAGGATTCCTGGGTCTGGGATTTGAAAGATCAATGCCACCATCAGGTTATGCAGGGAGGTCTCTCAGTCTTTCACAGCCTTGGTCAACTACAGCAGTCACTGCAGTAATTCTGGATATCTGTAGGCCAGAGGCTGCACCCTTTCCCTGGGTCCTCTATCTTACCCAGCAGCCTGAGACTGGAGGGCTATAGAAGGTTCCTCAGAGTTGGTCATGCTCCATTCCTTGCTACTCTCTCTCTACCAGAACTGACTTGGCAGTTCCTTCTTTTAGATTTAATTTTGCTAGCTAAGATGTTTTGATTTGCTTTATTATAATGCATTAATAATCTAATACAATTTTAAAATTGAAGAACTCACTACTCCTACCTTGTAAGTCATATTCTATATTTCTTATATTTTTTTTTTACTAATTTGCTTAATATTTTAACACTTGTTTCACTGCATTTCATAGGGGCATGCTTTGATTCCTCTCACACTTCCCTTTATATATTTTTATTCCCCTTTCCCTTTATATATATTCTATAGTTTTTTATTTTTCACAGGATCTCACTAAGTTGCTAAGACTGGCTTTGAGCTCATGGTCCTACATGTTTAACCTCCCTCATGTTGCTAGGATTACAGATTTGTTCACCATGCCTGCCTCTCTCACACACATTCCCTTAAGGAATTCTTCACATACAAAATTTCTGCTTATTTATGTCAACAATTTTTCTCTGAATTTAGCTCACTATACTTCCTTTAAATGGTTATTTAGCTTTCTTTGGGCAATTCATAACTCACTAATCTAATGTTCAATTTGTAATGTTTTCATTTATTACTTTGATTAATACCTCATTTACTTTATCTTTTTGTGTGGTACTATTTTTAATTGTTTTGTACATTTGAAAAACAGTCAACAGTAGATTATAGAGATTTTATGAAATATGTGGAAGTTTTGAAATCAATTAAAAATAGTCAAGTACAGTTTCAAGCTACATGCTTGAAGTCCCAGCAAATTGGGAAAACATTCAAAAAGATTTCAAGTTTGAGGCAGGTCACAGAAAGTAAGAAATGACATGTCTCAAATAATTTTTAAGTGCTTGTGTTGGAGTTGAGTTGTATAGCACACTTTGGCTTAATCCCCAGCACAACATATAAAAAAATAAATAATTGTAAAATGACCTCAAGATCCAGAAATGCCAGTACAAAATTTGTATCCATCAGAAATTAATTCAGCATATTGAAAATGTATGTACAGTATTTGAATTCAGTGTAAGCATGGTTCTCAGTATTCAACTTATAGAATAAATCTGTATGCCCATCAATGTTTATATGAGTAAAACCATGGTATTTACATACTATTAGTATTTTGCTATAAAATAAAATGTAGTGTCATTTAAAGTGATATGGGTTATTATGCAACATTCTACCTTATGTGAAATGGAGCATACAGAGAAAGTCACTTGCAGGAGCATCTGATTCACATATGAAAGTTAGAAATTCAGAGAGTATAAATGTGGTCACCAGGTACTGTGTTTTGTGGAGTGTTGGCATAGTGTTACCCAAAGCGTACAAATTTTTATTACAATGGACAAAACATGGTCAAGAGTTTTGTTGTACCACATGGTGACTATTATGTAACATATTCTTGATAAATACTAGTAGAATAAATATTCGTAACTTTTGTATATTGCAAATATTTGTAAGAACAAAGCTGATAATTATACAAAATGATATTTGTGCTATTAATATTACATGTGTCATATCACCTTGTAAAAATATATTAAAATACAGTGATATAATTAGTAAATACACAAAGTTGAGTTTTTCAAAGAAACAAATCAGGAAATAACACAGATATTAAAAATGCAATTTATCAGTATTCATTTTCATGTGTTGGCTTCATCTAAGAAATGTTGACATAGGGTGTGCAAGGGTTTTATTTTCTCTCAAGTTTGTTTTCATGTAGAATCTTCTGGACACACATATTTTTCTGTTTAAAAATTTGTTCATATTTCTTAAGATTTCTTACCCTCTTAAAACTCATTGAATATCCATTATATTAGCATCCAAAATCTACCGGCTAGTTCCAGATTCCTGTGTCTTGGGAGACAGAAACCAGCTTTCACACAGTCTTCAAAGAAGCCAGAAATGTTGGTGTATGTTTCATATTTCCCTTATTCTACCAAGAGTGAACACAGCTTGTAGGATTTTTTTGCTAATTGCACAATGCTATATAAGAAAGGAGGAAAGAGTTTGGTTGATAGAAGTACTATACATTCCTTCCCTATAATTCATTGCTCTCTGTAGAAATATAGTCATCTTTGATATTGTGTGCTCTACAATAATTTATGTGATTTTTACAACATATTTGTGACTGTAAATTTTTATGTAACATGTTTCTGAAGTAATGATGGCCTCAGTTTACTAGTCTGCTACACTGCTGATGTCCTGACATTGCTTACTCTGTTATAATTTCCTGTTATATATACAAAATATATTCATCCCACTCTACTAATTAATTTTTTAAACTTTAATTTATTTCAGCATTGACGTCTCATAATACCAAAGAATTTTCACCAGACCAGGGCATAAGATATATATTTCAAAAAGCGACTAATGGAAAATATGGAAATTGTGACCTTGACCATTTACAACACAGGAAAATATGGAGAACATTAAGTGAGAGTGAACATCAGAAATTATATTATCAAAAACCATGCCTCATTCACCATCATAGAATTCAAACAGGAGAGAAGTCTTACAAATGTACAGCATGCAACAAAACTTTTAATAAAAAATCAGACCTTATCTGCTGTCAGAGAATTGATACTGGAGAGAAACATGACCAATGGACACAATGTGGCAAAGCTTTCTGTCAAAGATCATTCCTTACTCAACAACAGAGAATTCACACTGGAGAGAAACACTACAAATGTAAACAATGTGGCAAAGCTTTCTATCAAAGATCATACCTTACTAAACACCAGAGAATTCATGCTGGAGAGAAGCCCTACCAATGTAAAGAATGTGGCAAAACTTTCTATCAAAGATCAAACCTTACTAAACACCACAGAACTCATACAGGAGAGAAGCCCTTCAAATGTACAACATGCAAAAAAGCTTTTAATGACAAATCATACCTTATTTACCATCAGAGAATTCATACTGGAGAAAAGCCCTACCAATGTAAAGAATGTGGCAAATCTTTTAATGTAAAATCAAACCTTATTTGTCATCAAGGAATCCTTTCAGGAGAGAAGTCTTACAAATATACAGCCTGCAACAAAGCCTTTAAGGGAAAATCAGACCTTAGTCACCACCAGGGAATTCATACTGGAGAGAAGCCCTACAAATGTAAAGAATGTGGCAAAGCTTTCTGTCGAAGATCACACCTTAGTCAACACCACAGAACTCATACAGTAGAGAAGTCCTTCAAATGCACAACATGCAACAAAGCTTTTAATGTCAAGTGGCATCTTATTTGCCATCAGAGAATTCATATTGGAGAGCAGTCCTACCAATGTAAACAATGTGGCAAAGCTTTTAGTACAAAATCACACCTTATTTGCCATCAAAAAATTCATACAGGTGAGGAGCCATATGAATGCGCAGTATGCAACAAAGTCTTTAAGGAAGAATCAGACCTTAGCCATCACCAGAGAATTCATACTGGCGAGAAACCCTACAAATGTAAAGAATGTGGCAAAGTTTTCTATCAAAGAACATGCCTTAATCAACATCAGAGAATTCATACTGGAGAGAAGCCCTACCAATGTAAAGAATGTGACAAAGCTTTCTATCGAAGATCAGGCCTTACTAATCACCAGAGAATTCATACTGGAGAGAAGCCCTACCAATGTAAAGAATGTGGCAAAGCTTTTTATCAAAGAATATGCCTTAATCAACACGAGATAATTCATACTGGCGAGAAACCCTACAAATGTAAAGAATGTGGCAAAGCTTTCTATCGAAGAACATGTCTTAATCAACACCAGAGAATTCATACTGGAGAGAAGCCCTACCAATGTAAAGAATGTAGCAAAGCTTTCTATCGAAGATCAGGCCTTGTTAATCACCAGAGAATTCATACAGGAGAGAAGCCCTACCAATGTAAAGAATGTGGCAAAGCTTTTTATCAAAGAATATGCCTTAATCAACACCAGATAATTCATACTGGAGAGAAACCCTACCAATGTAAAGAATGTGGCAAAGCTTTCTATCGAAGAACATGCCTTAATCAACACCAGAGAATTCATACTGGAGAGAAGCCCTACCAATGTAAAGAATGTGACAAAGCTTTCTATCGAAAATCAGGCCTTACTAATCACCAGAGAATTCATACTGGAGAGAAGCCCTACCAGTGTAAAGAATGTGGCAAAGCTTTTTATCAAAGAACATGCCTTAATCAACACCAGATAATTCATACTGGAGAGAAGCCCTACCAATGTAAAGAATGTGGCAAAGCTTTCTATCGAAGAACATGCCTTAATCAACACCAGAGAATTCATACTGGAGAGAAGCCCTACCAATGTAAGGAATGTGGCAAAGCTTTCTATGGAAGATCAGGCCTTACTAATCACCAGAGAATTCATACTGGAGAGAAGCTCTACCAATGTAAAGAATGTGGCAAAGCTTTCTATCAAAGAACACACCTTACTAAACACCACAGAATTCATACAGGAGAGAAACCCTTCAAATGTACAATATGCAACAAAGCTTTTAATGACAAATCATACCTTTTTTACCATCAGAAAATTCATACTGGAGAAAAGCCCTACCAATGTAAAGAATGTGGCAAAGTTTTTAATGTAAAATCAAACCTTATTCGACATCAGGGAAGTCATATTGGTGATAAGCCTTAGGAATGTTCAGATTGTGGCAAAACTTTAAATAAAAAAGCATGACTAATTCACCACCAGGGAAATCACACTAAAAAGAAGCAGTACAAATGGAAAAATGTGATGAAGCTTTTAATGGAAAAGTACACATTCCTCAGTAGCAGAGAAATCATACAGAAAAGAAGTCCAACAAATAAAAAGTGTGGCAAACATTTATTTGTCAAAAATTATTTGTAATTGTTTCCAATTAGTTATATGTGACAGTAGAATACATTCAGACAAATTGTACACAAATGGAGTACAGATTCTCCTTCCACAGACTGCAAATATTGCAGACACAAAGGTAATGTAATCACACATGTATTCAGGGTAATGATTTCCAGATCATTTCACTGTCATCCTCCTCACATTGATTCCTTTCCCCTCACTACCTTATGCATAATCCAAAGACTCTTTATTCCAATTTCCCCCATTGTGGATCAGCATTTGGCTGCCAGAGGAAACATTTGGCCTTTAGTTTTTTGGGTTTGACTCATTTCACTTATTGTTGTATTCTCTACATCCATGTATTTACTAGAAAATTCCATAATTTCCTTTTTCTTTAAGTCTGAATGACATTCCATTGTCTGCATATACTACATTTCATTTATCCATGCATATGTTGAAGGGCATCTAGGCTGGTTCCCTAGTTTAGTTATTGTGAACTGAGCTGCTATAAACAATGATGTGGCTGAGTCACTGTAGTATGCTGGTTTTAAATCCTTTGTGTGTAAACCAGTGAGTGGGATACCTGGGTCAAATTGTAGTTTCATTCTGACTTTTCTGAGAAATCTTAATAAAATTTCCAGAATGGTTATATCAAATTGTAGAACAAGTAGCAATGTATGAGTGTACATTTTTTCCACACATCCTCAATGAAACATTTTTTATGTTTTATTTTTTATAAATTCTCGGTGTAATAGGAGTGGGATGAAATCTGCAAGTAGTTTTGAGCTGCATTTCTCTAATTGCTAGAAATGATGAGCAATTTTTATGTTAGTTGATCATTTGTAATTTTTCATCTGTGAATTGTTGGTTCAGTTCATTTTCCAGTTTATTGATTGGGTTATTTTTGGTGTTCAGTGTTTTGAGTCCTTTATATATCCTGCAGATTATCACTTTATCTAATGTGTATATGGTAAAGATTTTCTTCCATTCTCTAGGCACTCTCTTCACATTACAGATTGTTTCCTTTGCTGAGAAGATTTTTATTTTGAGTCCATCCCATTTATGGTTCCTTGATTTCACTTCTTGTTCTTTTGGATACTTGTTAAGGAGGTCAATTTCTAAGCTGATTGTGTGCATATTTGGTCCAAATTTTTCTTTTATTAATTGTAGGATCTTTGTTGTAGTGCCTACATCTTTACTCACCTTTGAGTTGATTTTTCCACAGGGTTAGAGATAGACTTTGATTTCATTTTGCTACATATGAATTTCCATTTTCCCCAGCACCATTCTTTAGTGGACTTTCTCTTTTTCAATGTATGTTTTTGGTGTGTTAATTTAATATGAGAAAATCCTATTTATTGAGTTTGTCTCTGCACCTTCACTGATGTATAGAAATGCATTTGATTTTATATCCTGCTATTTTTCTGAATTTCTTTACTAGGTGTAGAAATTTTCTGATGGAGCTTTTGGGTCTTCTAAATGTGGGATTGTCTTTAGTAAATAATGATATGTTAAATTCTTATTGTCCTATTCATATCTCTTTAATTCCTCTCATTTTTCCAGTTGCTCTGGCTAGAATTTCAAGGACTATGTCAAAAAGAATTTGTGGAAGAGGGCATTCATGTTCTTTTCCAGTTTTTATGGGAAAGGCTTCATTTTTTTCTCTATTTAGAATGATGTTATCCTTCAGCATAACATAGAAGACTTTCACAATGTTGAGCTACATTCCTACTATCCCTTGTTCTTCCAGTGTTTTAGATATGAATGAATCTGCATTTTGTTTAATGTATTTTCTCCATTTTTTGAGATGATCATATGATTCTCTTCTTTAAGTCTCTTGATGGAATAAATTATCTTTATTGATTTCCAAATGTTGAACTAAACTTGCATCTCTGGCAAGAAACCCATTGGATTGTGGTGCACCATCTTTTTAATGTGTTTTTGTATATGCTTTGACAGAAATTTTTAAAGAATTTTTGGGTCTGGTTCAACAGGGACATTGATCTGAAGTTTTCACTCATTCATGTGACTTTGTCTTTTTTTTTGTATCAACATGAGACTCATAGAATGAGTTAGGAAGGGTTCTCTTCTTTTCTATTTAATGGTATAATTTTAGGAGTATTGGTGTTAATTCTTCTTCGAAGGCATTGTGGAAGTCATGTGAAAATCCATCTCTGGTACGTGCCTTCACTTGGTTGGTAGACTTTTGATAGTTTCTTCAATTTTATTATTTTTATTGGTCTTTTTACATTGTTCATGTCCTTTTCATTCAGTTTGGGTACTTTATCTGTAGAAATTTTTCAAGGTCTTCAAGATTTTCTATTTCATTGAAGTATACATTTTCAAAATAATTTTATTTTCTTATGTACTTCAGTAGTGTCCATCATGATAATCCCTTTACATCATGAATTTTAGTAATTTGGGTTTTCTCTCTTTTCCACTTCAATATGCAGCTAAGGGTTTATCAATTTATGTTCTCAGAGAACCAATGTTTAATTTTCTCAATCTTTTCAATTTTTTTTTTTTTTTTTTTGTGTGTGTGTCAATTTCATTGATTTCAGATCTGGTTTTAATTACTTCCTGTCTTCTACTATTTTGGTGTTGATCTGTTCTTCTTTTTCTAGTGATTTGATATGTAAAGTTAGCTAATATATTTGTTGACCTATAATTCTTTCAATAAATGAGCTCAATGCAGTTATCTTTAATTTTAGGCCTGTCTTCAAAGTGTCCCAGACATTTTGATATTTTTCATAGGTGTTGTCACTTACCTCTAAGTACAATTTTAATTTTCTCCCTGATTTCTATTGCAGTCCATTTGTTATTTAGGTTCCAGGTGTTAGAGTTGTTTTATTTTTATTTTATTATTGATTTCTAGTTTCATTCGGTTATGATCTGATAGAATACAGGGTAGTATTTTTATTTTTTGTATTGGCTAATTGTTGCTTTGTTTTGTGACATATGGTCTGTTATAGAAAATAATGCATGTGCTGCTGAGAAGATTGTGAATTTACTTGATGATGAACGAAATATTCTATATATGTCTGTTAAGTATAAATTATTGGTTGTATTATTTAATTCTATGGTTACATTGCTTAGTTTTTGTTTGGAAGATCTATCCAGTAGAAAGAAAGGTGTATTAAGGTGAGTATTATTGTTTTGTATTCTACTTGATTCCTGAATTTGAGAAGAGTTTGTATGTATATGCTTCTTTTTGGGAGAATATATACTTAGGATTGTTATGTTTTCATGATGTATGATTTCCTTAAGTAGTATGAAATGTCCTTCTTTATCTCTTCTAAGTTTGGCTTGATGACCACTTGATTGGATATGAGGATGGAAACCCCAGCTTGTTTATGAAGGCCATGTAAATGATATGTGTTTTCCCAAACCTTCACCTTCAGTGTTTGAGTGTCTTTGAGTGTCTGGATTGAAAAATCATCTGAAATCAAAATTGGTTTTTCCCTATATGTAATTTGTTACGTTTCTCTCACAGAGTTTAAAGTTCTATCTTTATTCTGTATATCAGTTATTCTCATAAATTGCTTTTGTGTGGATCTGTTGTAATTGTAATTGTGTCCACTTGTGGTTCTGTAAGTCTCTTGTATTTGATTTCCCCTATCATTATTTAGATTTGGGAAATTATCTATGACATCATTGAAAGATTGTGTATTCCTTAGGTTTTTATCTCCATGCCTTTGTCTAGTCTGATAAATCTTAAATTTGGTATTTTCATGTTATCCCATATTTCTTAGAAGTTCTGTTCATGGTTTCTTCTCATCTCTGTATGGTTGACTTTATTTTTAAGGCTATATATTTTGTCTTCTTTGTTTGAGGTTTCAATTTCCAAGTGGTGTAGGCTGTTGGTGATGCTTTCTATTGAATGTGTAATTTGGTTTATTGATTCCTTCCTTTCAAGGATTTATGCTTGGTAATTTTTCACAATTTCTAATTCTTTATTGAGGTGATCTTTCCTTTCTGTTATTTTTCTTTCATTTCACTCCTTATTCTATACTTTATTTCACAGGTCAGTTTGACTATTTACATTCTAAACCTCTGGCATTTCTTCTAATGCGTTGTCAGCTGGTTCAAAAAACAGTGTTCAGCCTGCTAACTCAGTTGCCTCTCCAGTGCTTTACATAGAATCCCACAGTGCATAGTGAAAGCCTCAGTGTCCAAGATTATTATAAGAATTTCATATTTTTTTAGACATTGTCAGGAGGCAGGAGAAAATCTGTCTCACAGGCAGTGTTTGACCAGGTCAAGGCCATGCTTAGCAGTAGATTAATGGTTAAGATTGAGTTCTGCATCATTCACTGGTGGAGTTGAAGTGACTGAGATCTTTAGTATCTTCTCTTTGTGTCTGCAGTCAACTGAAGCTCTGCTTCTGTTGAAGGTGTGTGTCAGGTCAGGAATTGTTTCTGTGCAAATTGAATAGCCATAGAATGGTAAACTCTAAAAATGATTGGGTTACATTTTAGTTGACAATGTAGTGTTTAATGGCAACAGTTTAATATTCTGTGTACCAATTTTTCACTTGAAATAAAATGTCACTTTGTTTTACATGCACAGATCTAGTGACAATAAGGCATATCTTAAGAAATATTAACCTATTATGTATATTAAGTCAGTTGCTCATAATTGCATTTCACCAACTCTACTAAATGCTTTAATTTAAACTAGGATAATTAAATTAGAGGTTTAATGAGCAATAAATTCTGAAGTTAGCAATCCTGGAATGTGTTAGTTGAATCATACATTTCTCTTTTTGAACTCTTAAATTTGTGTCCATGTAATGTTTTGAAATGGCAACAGTCATAAGCAAGAAGCATTTTAAGTGCTTATATTACATATTGTAAAATAATGCTTCTTTATTGCTGCCTTATCTATTTATACTCATTGCAATCCTGGGTTAATTGTACTAACTGTAATCCCTGGAGGCAAAGAAATGGCTCAACAACTTAACCATAGTGTTTGCTCATACTAAGCAGTGAATATTTATCAGATGAGTAGATAAGTATTTCTTGAATTAATAAATAAATAAATAAGATAGCATATGACTTCTGTAAAGATGGTGTTGGATAAAGTACACTGGACCGAAGACATCATTCTCAACCCTGAGATAGTGGCTTTGTTACCTTGGGCAAGTCAGATTACTATGCTAAACAAAGTTGAGATAATGGGATACCTCAAATGAAGTTAGTAGTAGTTGCTCTCATAAGTCCTTGGAGTAATGACTGCCAGCATTTGTTTGTTGAATAAACTCTTATGTGGGGAAACATACTTTTACCTGTAAAGTAAACATGATGTTGACATTATTATTTCCATGCCTACCTCTGCTGATTACACTCTAATTAGACACATGAGCATACATTAATATTCAGTCACCTGCTCCTTATCTCCTTCAGAACTGTCTTTAGGTAGGTTTTGCAAAATAAATTTTCAGTATTTGCTTAGTCCTACCTACCTCTGAAAACTGTTACAAACTGTGCCCCATTGGCACTCCCCTTTCCTTCTCCAATGGTGACAATGTTCTTGGAAAACTCAAGTCATTCTAATATTGCTTGGGTAATGAGGGAGGCATCACAACTGTGCATGTCATGTGCAGTTCATTACCTAGTCAAAAATGAGTGACTTTTATCAGTTTCTTTGTTGGACTTTCAGTGTCAGATACAGGTCATTTCATCATTTGTTCACTCACTCATTTAAGAAGTAGCTAAGTATGCTCATGTAATCTATGAAACTTAACTCTTAAAACAACTCCCTAAAAGGCAAATGTGTTTTGGTCCTGGCAAGGAACATCTTGTAAGAGGGAGCTGGGAAGATTTTGGAAGACTATGTGGTTGAATCCAGACCTAGCCTTGGCCCGTAGGCATAGCTTCTGATAATGCTTCATGATGCCTGTCACATCTAAGGAAGACCTAAAGATCACTGGGATTCAGTCTGTACTGGCACTTAAAAGAGTGCTCATCATGGTGATCTGATTATATCTCTTGTTTTCCCAGGTGTTTGGGGAGAAATATTGGTCACCAAAGTTTCATTCTCATACATAAGGAATGTGAGGTGAGGCTATTCTCTCATCCCTGGAAAAGGAACCCAAGAGAAAGCTATAGTTTGAGCTCAAGGTGATGTGTACCTCATGCCAGGCATTTGAATTCTTCTTGGTCAGGTCTGCCAGAAGCTTGTAGATTGAAAAAAGGAAATCAGGCTGGGGAGATAGCTCAGTTGGTAAAGTGCTTGCCTTACAAGCACAGGGCCCTGAGTTTGATCCCTAGCACCACAAAAAAAAAAAAAAAAAAGAAAAAAAGAAAGAAAAGAAAAAAATGAAAGAAAAAAGGAAGTCATTTGGGCATGGGCAGGGAGAAGTGTGTTAAAGACAAAAGGTAGGCCACTCAAAGATGAATGCAACAGCTGATGTATTTGGCCATTCATGTATAGGATGGGTGCCCACAGATGTACAGTTCTTGAAAGTGGATGAGGCACATTACTGTCACAGAGTGAATGGAAGTGTGTGCAATCTGAATATGTTTGGAGAGAATACTGGGTTAGAGTGAGAAAAGTGACCTTGAGATCCAGAGATTCTCCTCAATCTTCTTCTGATTTTAGAAAATTCTAACTTAATGTTTTGGGGATTATATTTTTTACATGTAAAGTGAGTACACAGCAGTATTACAACTGTCTAACATGAACATATCTTTTAATTATTTTTTTTAATTTTTGGAGCCTGCATTTTGATTCATTGTACACAATGGGGTATATATTTTTGTTTCTATGGTTGTGCACGATGTAGATTCATACCACTTGTGTCATCGTACATTCACATAGGGCAATGATGTGTTTCTCATTCCACCATTTTCATAACCCCCATCCTCCTTCTCATTTTCATCTGTATAATCTAAAGTTTCTCCATTCTTCTCTCACCCCATTCCCCCACCCCCATTATATATCATCATCCAGTTATCAGGGAAAATATTTGGCCTTTGGATTTTTGGTATTGGCTTATTTTACTTAGCACAATAGCCTCCAATTCCATCTATTTCTTTGCAAATGCCATAATATTATTCTTCTTTGTGACTGAATAATATTCCATTGTGTATCTTTGTGTTTAATGTGCTGGTAAGGACTGAATGGGTTGGCAGTTCCTTTGGAGAATGGAAACTGGAAGCAGGATTGGGAGACATGCAACCCATTCAAATGATGTGCAGTCAAACACTTTTCTTACTTTTCCGCAGGACTACTCTCATTCTATATGGCACACTATGGAGGAAAGCAGAGGAAGTTTTATCAAACAGATGTTGTGGATAACTGGATAAGGAAAGAAAATGATTAGGTGAATTAAAGCCAAATTACATGTTAAAGGTGGATCTTGGGATGAACCTCAGACTTTGAATGGGAACTTTCTGGTCATTTTTGAGAATGCTTGTGACACGATTCCTCTCCACTTGATACAAGTGGCTATGTGTCAGAGGGCAGTCTGTGCCAGGCCTCTGGTGTTGTGATGCCTTTTGCAGTCAGGTTCCAGTGCAGACTGCTAAGTTCTAGGAAGCTTCTTTTCTCCCTTTGTGAAGTTCAGAGATAGTGAGCTGGACTGCCCACCACATAGAACTAGTGTATGTGTGCATAATTATCAAATAATGGCACAAATTTGAGAGTCTTTTGTGAATTACCAAATTTTTTATCTGGGAAATTATGTCTCATGAGGTCTCATGCTTTCCTGTAATCAGAGTGACCAAAGGCTAACTAGATATAATGGTTTGAGTATTTGCTTCAAAGATGGTCTTTATTCAGTGTGTAAGTCTCACCTCTGTAGTAGGTTCTGCAGAAAAAAAATCAATAAAATGGAATCACTCTTTAGGACTTGTGTTCTACTGAGTGGGCTATAACTGCCTCACAGCAGTTCATCTTACATACTTTTTAATTTTTTTATTTTGCTTTTAATTTTTTACAGACAGCATTTTGATTCCTTTTAAACAAATTGTGTACATCATTTCATTTCTATAGTTGTACACAATGTAGATTTATACCATTTGTAAAATCATACAAGTACAAAGGTAATGCCTGCCTCATTTCACCATTTTTTGTGTCCTCTCCCTCTCTTTTCCTTCTACATATTCTAAAGTTTCCTGATTCTTCTCTCATTCTTCACCCCCATTGTATATCATTCTCCATTTATCAGGGAAAACATTTGGCCTGTGGTGTTTTGGACTTTTCTTATTTCACTTAGCATGATATTCTCCATTTCCATCCATTTATTTGCAAATTCCATAATATTATTCTTCTTTATGGCCGAATAGTATATATACCAGGTTTTCTTTATCCATTCATTTGTTGAAGGGCATGTGCTTTTTTAAAATAACAACTTTATTGAGGTTTGATCTTACCAGCATGAAATTGATTTGTGAAGTTTTCTGTTCCACTTCTAGGTGATTAGTACATCCAAACTGTTGTGCACATACACCACTGTCTATCAGAAATTTTTCTTTATTCTGAAAGAAAACCCTGTTCCCACTTGTAGCCATTCCCATTTATAACTCTTCTCTTGCTCCAGAAACTATGAGGCTTTGACTCAATGATTTGTCCATTCTGAAATAAATAATTCTGCATTAAATAATACAGAAGTAATATTCAGTGCATTGCCTTTTCACAACATCCATGGCCTGAAGTCAGCTCTCTTACTTTCCTTTTGCCTTTAGCTGGTCATCATTATACTACACTGAGTCATTTCATTGGTTCATCTTCTGGCCTGAGTTCTTTGGAGTGAAGAAAAGGCAGTCCTTCCTTCAACAGGTATTTGTCAGATGCCTCCTTTATGTCACATTCCACAAGGTTCCTGTTCTCACTAAATTCACAGTCTGATAAAAGTACAATGGGAAACATGAGCAAAACACATATATAAATGAAATCAAATGATCAGAGAAGCCCTGTCTAAGGATAAAATATTTATACCAAAATTTGAAAGAGGACCCAGTGACACAAAGAGATGGGGCTAAACATTTGGCAACCATTTGGTCCTAAGGTTGTCAGGAGTCTGGTGAATTCCAAGGCCTGAATGGAAGCCAGAGTGGCTGCATTGCTAGTAGGAAGGTGTCCCAGGAAAGAGGAGCAGGGCCATGGTTACCTGGCTCTGTTTTGTGAGAAACAGTTTTGGATTCTTCCAGGTGGAGTGCTATGATCTGATTTGGTTTAAGAAAATCTGGGCCAGTGAAGCACCCGGGGTCACGAGGCCATTGGGGGGAGGAGCCAGCGGCTCGGGAGGTTCTAGTCTGTTCGGCATCCGCCCCCTTCTGCAGGGTCATGCTGAGCCAGGGCCTGGGCCTGGGAACAGGCCACAGCCACCTCCGCCTGCCTCTTCACCACCATGGATCCCCACAAAGTGAGTGAGCTCCCGGTCTTCCTGAAAATGTGTAAGCAGGATCCAAGCTTCTGGTGAGCTACAGAAAGCCATTGACTTGTTCACAGATGCTATCAAGCTAAAACCTTGCTTGGCCATTCTATATGCCAAGAGAGCCAGTGCCTTTATCAAGTTACAGATGCCAAATGCTGCCATTCGAGACTGTGACAGAGCCATTGAAATAAATCCTGATTCAGCTCAGCTTATAAGTGGTGAGGGAAAGCACACAGACTTCTGGGCCACTGGGAAGAAACAGCCCATGATCTTGCCCTTGCCTGTAAACTGGATTATGATGATGATGCTAGTGCAATGCTGAAAGAAGTTCAACCAAGGGCCCAGAAAATTGCTGAACATTGGAGAAAATATGAGCGAAAACGTGAAGAGTGAGAGATCAAAGAAAGAATTGAAAGGGTTAAGAAGGTTCGAGAAGAGCATGAGAGAGCCCAGAGGGAGGAAGCCAGATGGCAAACAGGACCTCAGTTTGGTTCTTTTCCAGGTGGCTTTCCTGGGGGAATGCCTGGTAATTTTCCTGGAGGAATGCCTAGAGTGGGAGGGGCATGCCTGGAATGGCAGGGATGCCTGGGCTCAATAAAATTCTTAGTGATCCAGAGGTTCTTGCAGCCATGCAGGATCCAGAAGTTATGGTGGCTTTCCAGGATGTGGCCCAGAACCCAGCAAATATGTCAAAATATCAAAGCAACCTGAAGGTTATGAATCTTATCAGTAAATTGTCAGCCAAATTTGGAGGTCAAGCATAATGCTCACCTGACAAAACCCTTGCTGAAGGAAAAGCAACCTAGATCATTTAATGGATGTCACAATAATACAAACCAGTGTACCTCTGACCTCATCAGGAGAGCTGGGGTGCTTTGAATATAATCTTTACCCCTCTGCAGCAAATGCAATTGAAGCATTTTACAATGGTTTGCCTTTAGGGTATTCATTCAGATAATGTTTTCCTACTAGGAATTACAAACTTTAAACACTTTTTAATCCTTAAAAATATGTAAAACAAAAGGGGGTGTTACTTCCTACATTTTTCTTTACTAATCATTTTGAATTTTTTCTTTGATATTGGGCAAGGCAGATACTAAGTATGGAAAATACATTGCCCTAGTGTTAGTGAAATACTTACTAGTGAGAAGTAAATCTCATTTACATAGATAAAATTGCAGTTGAATATATGGTTACTGAGGCATTTTAATTTCTTTTAAAATATTTTTAAGTGATTTATTTCAATAAAATTATTGGAACCACCAGTATTTCACTCTAAACCTGGGTAGGGACTGGAAGTACTTGGTAAGGCAGCAGCAGTCTTACTATTTTATATGACATGCACCTTCATGCAGGTTGCATTTAAATCTTACAGTGTGTTGAGGGATTTTTTTTTTATGTCCCAGTGGATTTGGATTACTTAACTCTGTTGTTGTTCAACATATCGAATAAATGTTTCATATTATTTCCACCATGGGGAAATAAGGGAGTAGTTCTCTTTTTATATTTCTATGTTTAAAATTTACCTTTCCTCATCAGAAAATGACCAACTGTGTCTGCTTTCTGCTTGTTGATTCCCCCCCTTCTTGAACTAAAGATAATCTTCTCTCTAGCATCATCATTGCTATCATTTATAGCATAATTGTGCAAGCATATTTTGTGCTGGGGTTAATTTAAAATGTAATATATATCCTAACTGTGGAATAATACCCATAACAACTGTAGTTCTTTCTTAGCCATGAGATTGCTTATTTAAATGTTATTAGACTTCCACTGGTGAAATATCATGATATTAAAAAACATTGGAAGGAGGGAATTCCTTTTAGTGTTTGGTGTTCTACACCTATTGATCTTTGTACTTTGAAGAGTATATGGTTTGTTAATTGATAACCATACAAGGAACTAACTGCTTGATCTAACATGAATTATAAAATAGATGAGAGCCATGGTCATGCATTATGGAGTTGTTGCCACCATGAAGAGTCATTATTGTATTCAGCTCTTCCTTAAATACTACAACCATGCCCCCACGTTTCTTTCCCTCTTGTCCCTGCAAAGATAAAGGAAATGGTAAAATTCCTTGAAATACATTTATAAAGTAGCATATTTCTGATATCATATATTTATACAGGTTCTAACCCTTTGCTGTACGTGAGTAGACAGAAATGCATCTGTTATAAAAATGAGAAAAAGTCGTATGCTAATAGAGCATGCTTTTGAAATCCTTGAAAAAGACGCACCATTTGTACTTGGATTTGGGCTTGCCAGTGTTCTTTGTGTTCATGTGCGTTCTCAAAAATCTCATGTGTGCTGTGCTTAACTCAAGAAGATTTTCTTCTTGGATTCCTTATTTGATTGACTTTAATTATACATGACCTAACTATACTCGAATATTATGAATATTACCATAAATGGGTAAAAGTAAATCGCTCCTCTGAAAATGTGTCTTGTGCTTTTAGACTTTTTAAGTTCCACAAATACAACAAATAGTCTTCATTTTCTTAATATCATTTCAAAACCTGAAAAGTCCTTTTTTTCTGCTAATGATGATATAACAAGGAAAAGAAGGTTTTCTGCTTAAAAATATATAGTTACTGATTATTTCTAGCAATGTAAAAATAAAATATGGTTTCAAACTGAAAAAAAAAGAAAATCTGACTGCTCTTTGAATAATGAAATTTAAGAGTCAAATTGGAAGATAATATTTAAAAAGTTTCTGCATATATCCTTTCCATTGGCACTGGCAGCCTTGGTTAAGACCAGGTAGAAGAAATGAACGAGAGTGGACACATCAAAAAGCTATGTCAAAATGAGAATGGACAGGTCTTAAAGATGTGTTGGGTGTAAAGTGGAGTCAGGGCCTGATTTGAACTCTTTGATATACATTTCTCTAAAGTTAAGAAATCTGGATTCAGATGGCTTTGAGACACATGAAAATTCTACACAGAATGATTACCTGGACATTTACATACACACAGGTCTGGAGCTCACAGGAAAGCTAGGACTGGATAAACAGACATGCAGTTCTTCTGTGTGAAGGGAGTACTTGAAACCATGTCAGTGGACAACTCCTTCTAGGAGGAGATTCTAGAGAGAAGAGATGCAAGCTCCAATAATCTACATTCATAAAAGAACACAAATAAGATGTTCAAGATGCACAAGAGTGCAACTGGGGTGAAGGTATCAGGGGAGCCTGGTGGCATGCAGCCACCTGGAAGCAGACCTTTCAGCCAATTCCAGCTTTGTTGAGTGCCAGGGTCCAGCCCTAGCAGGAGTCCATGGGTTCCACACAGGTAACGGGGCATGGGGAGACACTGTCAGCAATGGATGGAGTGAAAGACACAGACTGTAGTTCAGGTGCAATCACTCCCACTTTATTCTGGGGAAAGCTGGGTTGATATACATTTTTCTTCAGGCTATAATGGCAGTCTTGTGGTTAATAAAATTAACATAGTGTCCAAAGCATAGGCAGAAATTGTTCTTAACAAGAAACTGAAAGATTATGAGAAAACAGTAACCTTACAGATTGTCCTTACCTAATCACAATTATTTTAACAATATCTAAGTCAATGAACTAATACAATGTTTATTTCCTTAATATCTAAACTCTATGTGACCTAAGACTTTTCTTATTACTCTTGCAGTTAAAGCAATAGACAAGTAATCTCATGTGACCATCTCTACTAGGTCCATCTGGTTAATATCTAAATTGCTGAGTTAAGGGCTACAGGAGGGAAGCGGTCACAGTGGTTCTCGTGTCCAAGCTTTTTTACTGCATAGATTATATTGTCTTATGTAGCTCTTTTTTTCCAGAACAGGGCATTGTGCACCAACGTTTATTATAGCGGTGACCTATTTGTAAGAAGGAAGGAATGTTGTGAAATCTTATTCTTTTACCCCACCACCACACATTAAAAAAAAAAAAAAAAAACCATCGTTAGGATTTAACCAGCCTGTTGGAGACAAAGGCAGATCTATAACTATCTTCTCCAGAGGCTTTCAGAGACTCATTGCACAGTTGCAAAATTATTTTTAACTTTCTTAGTGGTAAAGATCCATTGTCTTTCAGATTGTAGGTAATATTTTCTGGAATTTTTGCTGTATTCCCCTTCTCCCCTTAGGCAATCTGTTCATACTGAAATGAGTAATATATTATCAGAAAAACACAGCAGAAAAAGCACCATGCTCTGGAGCAAAACATCTGGCAATTCCCTTTAGGATGAGCCTTTGCAAACATCCTCCAGAAGATCTTTGTCAAGCACTGGATGGAACTCGGGATCCCCCCGCAGATGAGGAGTCCTGCATCAATAGGAAGTGAATTCAGTATAAAAGAAATGAATAAGTCAGCAAAGCAGAGTCAGAGTTTGGGAGGCATGAGGAAGAAAAGTGATAAGAGAGAAGGGGACTGGGGAACCTGTCTTTATAGCATTCATTATCTTTGGGTAAAACCTGAACATAACAGACTCAGCTCCACAACCTGGTTGAGAAAACGTGCAGCTCCACCCTTAGCAAAGTTATAAATTAAAAAGTCCCCTGGGGAAAAATCTGCTGTGGACTGATTAGAACCTTAAAAATAGATAACCTTTGAGGCACATAGTTTATGCTTCACCCAGAATGAATCTTTATGTTTTAATGCTTGGTTTTATTGCTTGCTGATGGTATTGCACTGTTTTACCTTGGAAGGTTATAAGTGAGGAGGTATCCTTAGAATTTTCTTAGCTTTTGAGAGCATGGGTCTTTCTTTCTTTAGTACAGATTTGCCCATTATTAGAAGATACAAAATTTTTATATCTGAGAGATAATTTATGTCCTGGTGATACACAATGTGTATATTTTATAGTTGGGGTCTATAACTTAATGCATACATCAATTTCAAGAATGGCCTGTGCGGAGTTATTTTGGTGTTTAGAAAATCACCTTTATGAAGGCAGTGCTCATGATCTTTTTAACACCTATCTTTCAATCTATGAAGTCATTGAGAAGTGATTATTGTCCAATTTAGTGACCTGTGCTTTGTAGAATTTGGTATTCTCTCTGCAAATCTATCATGCCAAGTACGTTGAACAACTAAGTCACTCATTACTTCTTATAACTCTTTCTTAATTTAATTTAATTTTATTTTCTATTTCAATAGCTTTTCTTTTTAAATTTATTTTTATTGTAAACAAATGGGATACATCTTGTTTCTCTGTACATGAAGTAGAGGCATACCATTTGTGTAATCATACATTTACTTAGGGTAATGGTGTTTGATTCATTCTGTTATTTTTCCTTCCCCACAATCTTCCCACCCCTTCTTTCCCTCTGTACAGTCTCTCCTTCCTCTATTCTTGGCTCCCTCCCACCCCCCATTAAGAGAAATCATAATCTTGTTTGAAGCACTAAATATGGGTTAAACTTACTGAGTTAAATTTAAGTTAAATTTAAAAATTGTATCTGTATAAATTAACATGAAACATTACTCATGTGAATTAAATTTGAATAGAAAGGAGGCATTGGTAACCCGCATTTCACTTATCTTTGATCCTTTATTGTGATTTGACTGTCTAGTTATTTAGTGCTTGACTGTTATCTAGTACACTCTTTATGAACTTGAAAAAATTGTAAATGCCCTGAATACAATTTAGTCATTTTTTTGGCCTTGTGAAGAAATAAACAATTGTGACAGCCATGGAATTTTTGAGTAGTGTCTATTGATTAAAATTTTAAAAATATTATTTCTGAATTGTTCATGAAAAATGTCCCTGATTTAGTACAATTTTGTTATTTTTTCTATTCTTAACATCTTTTGGAATATATAACTAGTAAATATTCAAAGAGTCAATGATAAAAATGGTAGCTAAGAATGTGATCTTGGAAATCAGACTGTATGGTTTCAAATCCTGTCTCTGATACATCATGGCATGTGTCCTTGGGCACATGACTCAGCCTCTCAGGATGAAATCTTCCATCCCTCTGAGGACATAAATCATGCTTTGGTCCAGTGTCTCCAAACTGTATATTCTACCTCCTTGTTATCAGATTGTTGCAGTATCACATATTTTTTATCAAATAATCTACTTTTATTTAATAATTGCCCCAAAGCATAAGGATAGTGATGCAAAGGAGGCACCAGGGCATAAAACATTAAGAATGAATTAACTCCAGTACTCTGTGGAAACACTGAAGCTACCTAGGAAAAGTTACTGGGAGTTGTGTTAGTGTTCATGGTTTTACACATCCATTGGTGGTCTTGGATCATATCCCTGGGGATCAGGAGGAAGATTTTCTATATTATGAATTTTTTGAGTGTTTCCAACAGAGGTAGGGACAATGGTGGAAATATTCTGTTGTTAGTTTATGCAACTCTAAGAAAGAAAATTTTATTTTGTATATTTGATTACCCTCCTGCCATCTGGATGTGTAAAAATTTTTGCCTTAATCCTTTTGTATACAAGAGTCCAAATTCTTAATAACAGTATGTAGAAAGGAACGGTTGAATTAGTACTGAAATTCTGTGAGATGAGTTGTAGCTTATGCAGGCTGTTAAAGATATTATCTGAGCCTGGCACAGTGGTACACATCTAAAATCCCTGTGTCTCAGGAGGCTGAGGAAGAAGGATCACAAGTTCATAGAAAATTCCTGGTATGTCCCTTGGTATGAACTGGGAGTGAGAATCTTACCTTCTCCTTGCTTCCTTTCCTTGTCTTACACATTAACCTTGAAAGTGAAACAACAAATGTTTTGCCCTCTGTGTCCTCCACATGTGTCTCATGCTAGTATGTTAAAGCTATGTAACCTACCTGTAAGTGTTTGTGGCTACACAGATGCACATGTATGCATCGAAAACAAATATACCCATTTGATTTCACTTTGAAGTTTCATAATTAGATGTGATAGTTTAATTTAATAATTAAATAAATATTGTTGTTCCCATATTTAAAACTTATTAGACTGTAAAATTATTTGACCCTTGTTTCTCAAGCAAAATATTACTGATTTAGTGTATGATTTGTAACGAAAATAAGTTATCTCACATCAGAGAAATGAAAATCCATGTTTTTCTGTCTCCAAGTGGAGTAGTTTCAGGTGGAGAATAAGCAAGCTGAAACTTGTTTCATACATACCTTTACCCCTTTTAAAATTTTTAACTAAAGAAAATGTTTAAGAAATAGGATTTATGCTTGGGACCTATCTCTCTTGTCTCCTGGTTTTGTTGCTTTACTGTGAATTGTTTCTATGAGACCAAAGGAAGCCACCTAATCAAAGAGATCCTACCTAGCAAATGGCACTAAATGAGTTAATAAGCTGCTCTCAAGTTTTCCATGAGTTTCCCCTGTGGGAACTCAATTGACACTTAATAGCAGATAGGAATAAGATCTGTTTGACCAGCTTGATCTTGAACAACTAGCAAAACAGTTAAAACAAAAACATAATCATTTCTGGGCAATTAAAAGAAGAAACAATAATCAAGTATAACTTAAGATGTCCACTTGTGTTAACCCAAAGAATAAGTAAGACAGGAGACGACAAAAGAGATTCTTAGGCAGGCAGGATTGCCTGATAACTATCAAGAGAAACTTTTGGTCAGAAATCTTTGGTCATTTAAAGGCCTACAGATCTTTCTAAACAGGACCAGGCCTTCTAAATTACCTACAGAATTCCTACAAGATCAGATACACAAGTTCACCAACCAATCAGTCAATCAACTGTTTCTCCTTCAAGACTACCAGCCCCTGACACCCAAAGCCAATAACTGTGATTCATTATTGACACATTTGACTCCAAAAACTCTGCTCCCACTAAAGCCCTCCCTAATTTCCTTTTTACAGGAATGAGACTCTTCACCCCTCATCAGCAGGAAGAAGCTACAGAAGAAGGACCATTGTCACACCCCTGGTATTTATAAAAACAAAATGGGATGAATATTGGAATCAGATCTGCCATTTCACTGCCACCATTATTCTGTCCCTCCACACCATTTTACAACCTAGATTGTTAGCCTGAGAACTTTCTAGTCAATCATTGCTTCAGATTGTTAGTCCTCAAACTTTCTCATCAGTCATTGGTCAGATTGTTATTAGCCCATGAAATTCCACTAAGAATAGCTCCCTCGCCATTCCCTCTCTCTCACCTGTCCACTCTGCCTGTCAACTTAATAAAATCTCTTGCATGAGTTCCCACACCCTGAGTCGTTTCTGGGTGCTTTCAGGTGGAATGCTTATAGATGTGTTAGCCCTTATGATATACACAAGAAACTGAATGAATCACCAAAATTACAATATTTTTAAATCAGTAAAGGTTCCATAGTACATTTCTGTTTGTAAAACATTTTTGAAATGGTCAATTCATAAAAATAGAAAAGGCTTAATGGTGGCCATGAGTAGTGGGGAGGGCAACTGGAGAAAATAAGTATGGCTCAAAGGTCAGCATCAGGGGTATTTGTGAAAGAAAACGTCTATATCTAAGCTATATCATCTTTAATGTCACAGTGTGAACCATGGGGGGGTTCTATATAAAATGATCAGAGGATGTCTCTCCTTTTATTAACACAACTCCATATAAATCTACAATTGTTTAAGAATAAAATTACCCTAATTGAATAAATAAAACTTTGAAAGGTTGAACCATACTTAACTGATATCAAGTGATCATCATTCTAAAATTATCCAAATTTTCCTTAGAAGCCTGGTAAAACAAGTATAAAAAATTTAAAAAATAAATAAGCAATAATCACAAGAAATACTTTCTAGATTGTTCATAAAATTGTCTTCCAGGAACAAAACTTGTATATCCATGTTATTCTCAGTGAATATTGTTTTCTTTGTGTTAATTATACACTTCAATATTACTTCACAGTACACAATGTTCACATGAAAAATACGTGCACATTTATTTTCTATAAATTAACGAATTTGAAATCATGTTCCTTTAGAAGTTCAGGAGGAAAACAAAAATATATACTTGAATATATTTAACTCTTAATATATTTTTTTAATGTTTGATTCATCCTGTTATTTTTTCCTTCCCTCATCCCTCCCCCCCTCTTTTCCCTCTATACAGTCCCTCCTTCCTCTATAACCCTTAATATTTTAATGGAACTTTTAATGATACAGGAAAATATGAACAAAATTTTTCCTTTAATTATGGCGAATCCAAGAATGACTATGAATTATTCAATCCACAGACTCCATTTTAAAAAATGATTCAATTCTTTTCTCACAGACTAAATCATTAAGCAAAAATCAGAGATACATAAAATAAACTTTTTATAAGTAATGGAAGAGTTAACTAGAAGTAGAGCAATTTGTCTTCATGCAGTAAAACATGAAAGGAGGCATTTATGGAATCCTGAGGGAGAAAATGACTCCAAAACATAAGATATGCATTAATTTAAAAGTTATGTTGTCAAACTATCTGACCATAATTGGGTTCAGACCTTTTAAATATTATCAAATGAAAATCACTGACTCGCCTAAATCTACTTCTCCTGACACAGAAGAGAGCCAATGATGACAAATTCCATCAAACTCAGAGTAACTAGTTTCTTAGTGTGGCAGTATTTCAGGACACATGTAATGAATATACTCCAGTTAATTTTTCTAAAGAACCTAGCAGCAAAACAATTTCACTCATGCATTTCCAAGACTCCACCAAAGAGAAGTTTTAACATTTTCTTAAGAGGAAATTTCTGTGGAAGAAGATGCTACCTAGCAGTTTTGGCAAAGTTTAGGTGGGAATTCAGATTTAGGTTTGAAAGCTCTTGCACAAGAGATTGCATCTCCGTTTTCAAAAGGTCATTTGAAATCAACTCCTTCTGTATTTTACAGCTCACCTCTGTTTTCTAAACAGATGTCAACAGAGGGAGAAACAGTGAACTGGCAAAGTTCTGGATGCTGAAAGTTTTACTCCATGGATTACACAGCACCCACTTGGGATTGGGAACCAGGTCTTGGGGGACATGGAGGACAAGAGGACTGAAAGTGTGGGTTGCTTTGACTGACACTTGACATTTGAAGTTCATGAAATGTCAGTCATCCTTATTTAACAAATCTGCAGCACTGAGACTCAAACATTAGTCAACCCACCGTTAATCAGAGCAATGGGAAGGGTCTCTGGCATTCTTTGAAGGAGCAGAGGGTGGGGTTGCAGCTTCAAATGTTTTTCTTGGCTTTGATTAAGGAAAAAAAAGCAGCAACATGGTGCACACACACTAGCTCAGTTTTTCTCTCATGGATGCCTCATGGATTAAAGGCACACTGCATTAACCCACCCACAGCCTCCAGACCAAGAGATGCTCAATTCTGACCCAGTGACTCTGAGGAAAAGGAAGGGACCCAGAAGTTCACGATGTTGTGCTCTGGAGCCCACCCCAGATGGAGAGTCCACCTGGCCTACACCAACCCTACGCCACTCGGGTGGCTTCCCAGTGTGTGGCCCCCAACCCTATCTACCTCACCTGGCCCACAAACATGCCCGTGCCCCCTTGTGGCTCCAGTGTCAAGCACACACTGACTTTTCAAGAGTTCCCTGAACAACAGCAGTGAAGTGCCAGCAGCTCCCAACATCTGCCACCACCAGGGCTGAATTTTGCTGCCCACATCTCACCAGCATGCTAGGTTTGGCACCAGGTCACGGCAGGGAGGGTCCCCAAAACCTTCCCAGCCTGCTACTTTATGGTGTGCCATGCAGCATCAAACCACAGAGGGCCCTGAGTCCTGGCGCCAGAGTGGGCAGGGATGCAGTGACTGCCCTGCAGGAGTTCGCATTGCCTGGCCATTCCTGGTGGCCACCACCATCCCTCCCCCACCCCAACCAGTGCTGAGAAGAGTGATGGCTCACTGTCACCTCTCCCTCGGCAGTAGCCACTGCTCTGGATTCAGGATCCCTTCACATGTGCCACCTATGCCAGAGCAGATGGCCCAGAGAGGTAACTCCCACCCCAACTCACCCCCTCCCACCTGCCTGCAATTTTGCACTAGTCTGGCAGCTTCCCATGAAGGCTTGGACCCTAGGGATCTGGGGCAGACACTGCAGACACCTGCATCTCAGTTCTCACTCAGGTTGGGGTTTTCAGGCCTGGCTTGCATGGACAGGGTGCCCGGGTGCTTCGGGCCAGGTGGGACCCATGCAGGTAAGGCAGAATATGGGAACACTGCTGGTCTTGGACCCGGGGCATGTGGGTTTGCCCCTGCATTTACCCAGGGAAGTGCCCTGCTCCTAGCTGCAGTCTCTGTGCTTGGTAGTGACATACCACATTGGTGTAACTGTTAATGAGAAATTAATGCAAGTTTTTTTTTTCATTCCTAGCAACAAGAGGCACCATGGGGCCCAACCCCACCTGTGGAGATCAGTGACAGAGGATGGGAGAGCAGTGACTGAAATTGGGTGTCTCTGATAAACTCCTAGCTGTGGCATACCCACAGCTTGGGAATGTTTCTGAGCAAGGACACAGGATGCTTAGCTGCTGTGGCAATGCTTTGCATGAGTAGACTATGTGCAAGTGTCCTGTCAGCTCTGACCTTGATCTCAGGTGCACAGCTTCAGGAAAGAAAGAAATTCTTATGCTAGACAACCACAATATTTCACCAACTCTTCTTCCAGGTTACTGCCTGTCTTATATAAACATTTAACAATGGACTTTCTTGAGAGCTACACGAAACTCTTATCATTGCCCTTTCCAACTGTGAATTGCAACAACAGAAAAACTACATAGGATGTCCTAATTTCTGTAACTTTCCTGAATATAAAGAATTACATAGTCTTTAACCTGATAAAGAGAAATATATAAATAAAGATTTCTAGCATAAATCTTTAAATGTGCATCTCCAACAGAGAGCAGAACTCCACCTAATCCCAGCTTAATCTTCAAGGTCTGTGTGAATCTTTATTTTCCAATCCCCCTTCGCCCCTCACCAGACCAGAGAGTTTGGTTGCACCCACCCAAGTTCCCAGGAGAGGACATGGCTTTGATAAACTTTATTACAATTATAAAATACCTGATCATCTTCAAAAGGACTGTAAGATAAAAAAAAAGGGGGGGGGAGAGGCTGCAAAAACAGTCCAATCAGAAATGTCCAATCTGTCATAAAGTATTTTGGGACAACTGGGAGCATTGGAGAGGAGGCTGCTCAGCACAGCGCTTGGACTTGGCGCAACCCACCTGGACTCTGGGAGGCTGCCCAAAGGAGAGGGTGTGCGTTGAGCTGATTGGACTGAAAGCGACCACCCCTGAACACAGGGGGCTGCCCAGAGGAGAAGGAGAAATACGGGCTCGGCACGTCGCTTGGACTTGGAGAAGCTGTGCCAGGGCTTCAGGCGGCTATCAGGAGGAGCAGCGTGAACTCAGGACTCAAGAAGAGGAGATATAGAGAGACTTGGGACCAACTCAAAGCAGCAGGGTGAGACTCTCCTGTTGGGGAGTCATCCTGGATGGGGCAGTAGTCCCCGAACGCAGGGAACTTTGTGAAGTAGAGCTGCCCGACGAAGACACCCCTCCCCCTGCTGGAGGAGTGAACTTGGACAACTGGGAGTATCGGAGAGGAGGCTGCTCAGCACAGCGCTTACAACTGGGAGCATCGGGGAGGAGGCTGCTCAGCACAGCGCTTGGACTTGGCACAACCCACCTGGGCTCTGGGATGCTGCCCAAAGGAGAGGGTGTGTAATGAGCTGTTTGGACTGAAAGCGACCACCCCTGAACACAGGGGTCTGCCCAGAGGAGAAGGAGAAATACGAGCTCGGCACTTCACTTGGACTTGGAGCAGCTGCGCCAGGGCTCCGGGCTGCTATCCGGAGGAGCAACGTGGTGAGTGGTTTGGACTCAGAGCAATGGCTCCTAAACACAGGGAGGGTTGTCTGGAGAAGGAGGAGGAGTGCAGCGGGGTGCTTGGGCTGGAAGTGACTGCACCAGGGCTACGGGTGGCAGTCAGGACAAGGAGGTACACAGTGAGTTCCTGGGACTCGTCGTGACGAACGCACATGGGGGTCACTTGGACTTAGAGCAACCGCACGGAACACCAGGTGGCTGCCAGAGGAAAAGGAGTGTGGCGGGTCACTGAGACTTGGAGCGACTGTAAGGGGCTCCAGGTGGCTGCTCAGAGGAGGGGCCGCATAGCCAGGCGATTAGGTACAGAGCAGGGTCCCAGGGCCTAGGAGGCTTCTTGGTGGAAGAGCCACACAGACAAACTGAGGGGTGGAGTGAAGGCTCTAGGACTGAAGGCAGCTTCTCTGAGGAGAGGTAGACTAAGGAGATTCGTCTGTGATGGGCGAGGCTTCCAGGCCCAGGAGGTAGGTCCGGGTCCCTGGGAACATTGCAGAAGAATGCTGCCCAGCCTAGGCAGTAGTTGTGAATTGAACAGAACCTCTAGGAGGGGAACTGACCAGCGAGACCTCCCCACTGGGTGAGTCATCCCTGCTGGGTGAGGTTCTCCCAAAAGGACTGTAAAACCAGACACAGGCCCAAACTGGCCTTGCATCACCCACATCCTACTTCCCCTTTGGATGACCATTCGTCAGCAAGTGAAGGTACCTCTGCCCACTAGCAGGGAATATACCCCACTAGAAGGCCGCCATCCCTAGGGATTCAGCTTCCTTGTGGAGCACCGCATTATCAACTTCCTCCAAGGCTTCAGGCTACTAAAGGCTAAGAGAGGATATACTAGAAATCCTCAGGGACATTATAAGTCAATAGAGAAAATCTGCAATATCTCAGCAGTCCAGTGATACCTGAACAGTATGAGAAAACAAGGGAAGAAAATGTTCCAAACAAATGTAGATGTTACATTAATAAAATCCAATGACAGCATGGCAGAAGAAATGACAGAAAGGGAGTTCAGAATGTACATAATTAAAATGATCAGGGATGCAAATGATGAGATGCAAGAGCAAATGCAGTCACTGAATGATCACACAAATTGACAGTTAAAAGAGCAAATACAGGAAGCAAAAGATCATTTCAATAAAGAGTTAGAGATATTGAAATAAAACCAAACAGAAATCCTTGAAATGAAGGAAACAATAAACCAACTAAGAACTCCATAGAAAGCATAACCAACAGGATAGAACACCTGGAAGACAGAAACTAAGATATGGAAGACAAAATATTTAACCTTGAAAACAAAGTGGACCAAACAGAGAAGATGGTAAGAAATCATGAACACAATCTACAAGAACTATGGGATATCATGAAAAGGCCAAATTTAAGAATTATTGGGATTGAGGAAGACTTAGAGAAACAGACCAAAGGAATGAACAATCTATTCAATGAAATACTATCAGAAAACTTCCCAAGTCTGAAGAATGAAATGGAAGATCAAGTACAAGAGGCTTATAGGACTCCAAATATACAAAATTACAACAGACCGACACCAAGGTACATTTTAATGAAAACACCTAACATACAAAATAAAGACAAAATTTTAAAGGCCGCAAGAGAGAGGAATCAAATTACATTCAGGGGGAAACCAATACAGATATCAGCAGATTTTTCAATCCAGACCCTAAAAGCTAGAAGGGCCTGGAATGACATTTTTCAAGCCCTGAAAGAAAATGGATGCCAACCAAGAATCTTATACCCAGCAAAACTTACCTTCAAATTTGATGATGAAATAAAATCATTCCATGATAAACAAAAGCTAAAAGAATTTACAAAAAGAAAGCCAGAATTACAGAACATTCTCAACAAAATATTCCACGAAGAAGAGATGAAAAACAAAGAAGCAAATCAGCAATGGGAGGAATTATCCTAAAGGAATTGTCAAATAAAGGAAGAACCAAGTCGTGTCAAAATAAATAAATAAATAAAATGAACCAAATGACCAGGAATACTAATCATATCTCAATAATAACCCTGAATATTAATGGCCTGAACTCATCAATCAAAAGACATAGACTGGCAGATTGGATCAAAAAGAAAGATCCAACAATATGTTGCCTGCAAGAGACTCACCTCATCGAAAAAGATACCCATAGACTAAAGGTGAAAGGATGGGGAAAAACATACCATGCACATGGACTCAGCAAAAAAGCTGGGGTTTCCATCCTCATTTCAGATAATGTGCACTTCAAGTCAAAGTTAGTCAGAAGGGACAAAGAAGGACATTACATATTGCTTAAGGGAACCATAAATCAGCAAGACATAACAATCATAAACATCTATGCCCCAAACAGTGGCTCATCCATGTATGTCAAAAAAAATCCTTCTCAATTTCAGAAACCAAATAGACCATAACACAATAATACCAGGTGATTTTAACACACCTCTCTTACCACTGGACAGATCTTCCAAACAAAAATTGAACAAAGAGGGGTTTCAAGATGGTGGTCTAGAGGGTGGCTGCATTTCATGTTGCTCCAGGACTCAGGATTCAAAAGAGGAGATATTGAGATACTTGGGACCAACTCAAAGCAGCCGGGTGAGTCTCTCCCATTGGGGAGGCGTGCCGGATGGGGCGGTCATCCCCAAACGCAGGGAACTTTGTGAAGTAGAGCTGCCAGCGAGATACCCCTCCCCCCGCTGGAGCAGTGAACTCGGACAACTGGGAGCTTCGTAAAGGAGGCCGCTTAGCACAGCGCTGGGACTCGGAGCAACCACTGGGGCTCCGGAGGCTGCCCAGGGGAGGAGTGGCGAGGAGAGCTGTGTGGACTCAGAACACTGGGGCCTTCCCTGAGGAGGAGGAGGAGGAGTACGGCCGCTTGGATTCGGAGTGACTATACCAGAGCTACAGGCGGTTGCCAGAGGAGAAGCTGCGCGGCGAGCTGTTTGGACTTAGAGCAATGCTTTTGAACACCGCGGCCTGCCCTGAGGATGAGAAGCAGGAGGAGGAGGAGTGGGGCGGGTCGTTTGGACTTGCAGTGACTGCATTAGAGCTGCAGGCGGCTGCTCAGAGGAGGCGACGATTGGTGAGTTGTTTGGACTTAAAACAACTGCTTCTGAACACCGGGGGGCTGCCTGGAGGAGAAGCACGGTGTGTCACGTGGTCTCAAGTGGCTGCACCAGGGCTCCGGGTAGTTGCCCAGAGGACGCGTGCAGCGGGTCATGTGGATTCAGAGCCACTCAGAGTGACCGCTCCTGAACACCCAGGGGGTTACCTGGAGGAGAGGGAGGAACGGAGAGGGTCATTTCGACTCGGAGTGATTGATTGCCCCGGGCTATGGGTAGTTGGTGGGAGGAGGAGGCACGCAGTGAGTTGCTTGGACTCCTAGTGACCGCACCTGAATACTGGGTGGCTGTCTGGAGGAACAGGCGTGTGGCAGGTCTCTGGGACTCAGAGCGATTGTACGAGGCCCCAGGTGGTTGCTTAGAGAAGAGGCCGCATAGCCAGGCGATTAGGGGCAGAGCAGGGTCCCAGGATCTAGGAAGCTTCTTGGTGGAAGAGCCCCACAGAGACACGCTTAGGGGCGGAGCAAAGGTTCCAGGACACCAGGCAGATTCTCTGAGGAGGGGCAGCCTAAGGAAATTCATCTGCAAGGGTGAGGCTCCCAGGCCCAAGAGGTGGGGCCGGGCCCCTGGGAACTTTGCAGAGGAAGGCAGCCCAGCCCAGGCGGTAGCTGTAAATTGAGGGGAACCTCTAGGAGGGAACTGACCAGCGAGACCTCCCCACTGGGTGAGTCTTCCCTGCTGGGTGAGGTTTCCATACAAGAACGGTAAAACCAGAGACACAGACCCAAACAGGCCTTGCCTCAGCCCACAGCCTAGGTCCCCTTTGGATGACCATTGGTCAACAAGTGGAGCCACCTCTGCCCACTAGCAGGGAATGTACCCCACCTGAAGGCCACCAATCCTAGAGAGGCAGCTTCCTTGTGGAGCACCGCATTATCAACTTCCTCCAAGACTTCAGCGTACTGAAGTATAAGAGGGGATATCTATAGAAATCTTCAGGGACATTGTAAGTCAATAGAAGAAATCTGCAATATCTCAGCGGTCCTCTGATACCTGAACAATATGAGAAAACAAGGAAAGAAAATGCTGCAAACAAATCTAGATGTTACATCAATAAAACCCAATGACAGCATGGCAGAAGAAATGACAGAAAAGGAGTTTAGAATGTACATAATTAAAATGACCAGGGAAGCAAACGATGACATGATAGAGCAAATGCAGGCATTGAATGATCGCACCAATCCACAGTTAAAGAGCAAATACAGGAAGCAAAAGATCATTTCAATAAAGAGTTAGAGATATTGAAAAAAAAACCAAACAGAAATCCTTGACATGAAGGAAACAATAAACCAAATTAAGAACTCCATAGAAAGCATATCCAATAGGATAGAACACCTGGAAGACAGAACCTCAGACATTGAAGACAAAATATTTAACCTTGAAAACAAAGTTGAACAAACAGAGAAGATGGTAAGAAATCATGAACAGAATTTACAAGAACTATGGGATATCATGAAAAGGCCAAATTTAAGAATTATTGGGATTGAGGAAGGCTTAGAGAAACAAACGAAAGGAATGAACAATCTATTCAATGAAATAATATCAGAAAATTTCCCAAATCTGAAGAATGAAATGGAAAATCAAGTTCAACAGGCTTATAGGACTCCAAATACACAAAATTACAACAGACCCACACCAAGGCACATTATAATGAACATGCCTAACATACAAAATAAAGACAGGATTTTAAAGGCTGTGAGAGAAAAGAACCAAATTACATTCAGGGGGAAACCAATACGGATATCAGCAGATTTTTCAATCCAGACCCTAAAAGCTAGAAGGGCCTGAAACAACATTTTTCAAGCCCGGAAAGAAAATGGATGCCAACCAAGAATCTTATACCCAGCAAACTTACCTTCAAATTTGATGATGAAATAAAATCATTCCATGATAAACAAAAGGTAAAAGAATTTACAAAAAGAAAGCCAGAATTACAGAACATTCTCAGCAAAACATTTCATGAGGAAGAGATGAAAAACAAAGAAGCAAATCAGCAAAGGTAGGAATTATCCTAAAGGAATTGTCAAATAAAGGAGGAACCAAGTTGTGTCAAACAAATAAATAAATAAAAGTTAAAAAATGAACCAAATGACCAGGAAACCAAATCATATCTCAATAATAACTCTGAATGTTAATGGCCTGAATTCATCAATCAAAAGACATAGACTGGCAGATTGGATCAAAAAGAAAGATCCAACAATATGTTGCCTACAAGAGATTCACCTCATAGAAAAAGATACCCATAGACTAAAGGTGAAAGGATGGGGAAAAACATACCATGCACATGGACTCAGCAAAAACGCTGGGGTATCCATCCTCATTTCAGATATGGACTTCAAGCCAAAGTTAGTCAGAAGGGATAAAGAAGGTCATTTCATACTGCTTAAGGGAAGCATAAATCAGCAAGATATAACAATCATAAACATCTATGCCCCAAACAGTGGCTCATACATGTATGTCAAACAAATCCTTCTCAATTTCAGAAACCAAATAGATCATAACACAATAATACTAGGTGATTTTAACACGCCTCTCTCACCACTGGACAGATCTTCCAGACAAAAATTGAACAAAGAAACCATAGATCTCAATAACACAATCAATAATTTTAGACTTAACGGACATTTATAGAATATACCATCCAACCAAGAGCGAATACACTTTCTTCTCAGCAGCACATGGATCCCTATCTAAAATAGACCATATATTATGCCACAAAGCTAATGTTAGCAAATACAAGAAGAAGAGACACTACCATGTATTCTATCAGAACATAATGGATTGAAGGTAGAAATAAATGAAAGAGTAAAATACAGAAAATATTCCAACATCTGGAGATTAAACAATATGCTATTATACGATGAATGGATAACAGAAGATATTAGGAAGGAAATTAAAAAATTCTTAGAGGTAAATGAGAACAAAGAAACATCATATCAAAATCTCGGGGACACTAAAAAAGCAGTACTTAGAGGGAAATTTATTTCATGGAGCGCATTTAATAAAAGAAGTAAAACTCAACAAATAAACGACCTAACACTACAGCTCAAAGCTCTAGAAAAAGAAGAACAGACCAACACCAAAAGTAGTAGAAGACAGGAAGTAGTTAAACTCAGAGCTGAAATCAATGAAATTGAAACAAAAGAAACACTACAAAAAATTGACAAAATAAATAGTTGGTTCTTCGAAAAAATAAACAAAATTGATAAACCTTTAGCCACACTAACAAAGAGAAGATGAGAGAAAACCCAAATCACTGAAATTCGGAATGAACAAGGAAATATCACAACAGACACGATTGAAATACAAAACATAATTAGAAGCTGTTTTGAAAATCTATATTCCAACAAAATAGAAAATTTCAAAGACATCAACAGGTTTCTAGAGACATATGAATTGCCTAAATTGAACGAGGAGGACATACACAATTTAAATAGAATAATTTCAAGTAATGAAGTAGAAGAAGTCATCAAAAGCCTACCAACAAAGAAAAGTCCGGGACCAGATGGGTTCTCAGCCGAGTTCTACAAAACCTTTAAAGAAGAGCTCATTTCAATACTTCTCAAAGTATTCCATAAAATAGAAGTGGAGGGAACCCTCCCAACTCATTCTATGAAGCCAATATCACACTGATACCTATACCAGACAGAGTCACATCAAGGAAAGAAAATTTCAGACCAATATCCTTAATGAACATCGACGCAAAAATTCTCAACAAAATTTTAGCAAATCGCATACAAAAACATATTAAAAAGATAGTGCACCATGATCAAGTGGGTTTCATCCCAGGGAGGCAAGGTTGGTTCAACATTCAGAAATCGATAAACGTAATTCACCGTATCAACAGACTTAAAGTCAAGAATCACATGATTATTTCAATAGATGCAGAAAAAGCATTTGATAAAATACAGCACCCCTTCATTCTCAAAACACTAGAAAAAATAGGGATAGTGGGGACATTCCTTAACATAGTAAAGGCCATTTATGCTAAGCCCATGGCTAATATCATTCTAAATGGTGAAAAACTGAAAGCATTCCCCCTAAAAACTGGAACAAGGCAGTGATGCCCTCTTTCACCACTTCTATTCAACATCGTTCTTGAGACTCTAGCCAGAGCAATTAGACAAACCAAAGAAATTAAAGGGAAACGAATTGGAAAAGAAGAACTCAAACTATCCCTGTTCGCTGATGACATGATTATATGTTTAGAGGAATCAGGAAATTCCACCAGAAAACTCTTAGAACTCATAAATGAATTCAGTAAAGTAGCAGGTTACAATATCAATGCTCATAAATCCAATGCATTCTTATACATAAATGATGAATCTTCAGAAAGAGAAATTAGGAAGAGTACCCCATTCACAATAGCCTCGAAAAAAATAAAGTACTTGGGAATCAATCACACAAAAGAGGTGAAAGACCTCTACAATGAGAACTATACAACACTAAAGAAAGAAATTAAAGAGCACCTTAGAAGATGGAAATTCTCCCATGTTCTTAGATAGGAAGTATTAATATTGTCAAAATGGCCATACTACCCAAAGTGCTATACAGATTCAATGCAATTCCAATTAAAATCCCAATGACGTACCTTACAGAAATAGAGCAAGCAATTATGAAATTCATCTTGAAGAATAAGAAACCCAGAATAGCTAAAGCAATCCTTAGCAGGAAGAGTGAAACAGGGGGTATTGCAATACCAAATCTTCAACTCTACTACCAAACAATAGTAACAAAAATGGCACGGTATTGGTACCAAAATAGAAAGGTAGATCAATGGTACAGAATAGAAGACACGGATACAAACGCAAATAAATACAATTTTGTCATACTAGAAAATGGAGCCAAAAATATGCAATGGAGAAAAGATAGCCTCTTCAACAAATCGTGCTGGGAGAATTGGAAATCTATATGCAACAGAATGAAACTACACCCATATCTCTCACCATGCATGAAACTAAACTCAAAATGGATTAAGGACCTCATAATCAGACCAGAGACCCTGCAGTTTATAGAAGAAAAAGTAGGTCCAGATCTTCAACATGTCGGCTTAGGACCAGACTTCCTTAACAGGACTCCCACAGCACAAGAAATAAAAGCAAGAATCAATAACTGGGATAGATTCAAATTAAAAAGCTTTCTCTCAGCAACGGAAAGTATCAGCAATGCGAAGAAAGAGCCTACGAAGTGGGAGAATATCTTTGCCAATCATACTTCAGATAAAGCACTAATATCCAGAATCTATAAAGAACTCAAAAAACTCTACTCCAAGAATTCAAATAATCCAGTTGACAAATGGGCTAAGGAAATGAACAGACACTTCACAGAAGAAGATCTACAAGCAATCAACAAACATATGGAAAAATGTTCAACATCTCTAGTAATAAGAGAAATGCAAATCAAAACCACCCTAAGATTCCATCTCACCCCAAATAGAATGGCGATTATCAAGAATACAAGCAACAACAGGTGTTGGCAAGGATGTGGGGAGAAAGGTACACTCATACATTGCTGGTGAGGCTGCAAGTAAGTGCAGCCACGCTGGAAAGCTGAGTGGAGATTCCTTAGAAAACTTGGAATGGACCCTCCATTTGACTCAGTTATCCCACTCCTTGACCTATACCCAAAGGACTTAAAATCAGCATACTACAGAGATACAGCCACATGAATGTTCATAGCTGCTCAATTCACAATAGCCAGACTGGGGAACCAACCTAGATGCCCTTCAATTGATGAGTGGATAAAGAAACTGTGGTATATATATACAATGGAATATTACTCTGCCATAAAGAATGAAAAAAAATTATGGCATTTGCAGGCAAATGGATGAAATTGGAGAATATCATGCTAAGTGAGATAAGAAAATCTCAAAAAGGCAAAGGACGAATGATATCGCTAATAAGTGGATGATGACACATAATTGGGGGAGGGAAGAGTTAGTGTTAGGGTTAGAGTTAGGGTTAGGGAGGGGGCAAGTATGGAGGAAGGAAGCACTATATAGAGGGAAAAGAGGGGTTGGAGGGTAGGGGGAAGGGAAAAAATAACAGAATGAATCAAACAACATTATGTAAAATTATGATTACACAAATAGTATGCCTTTACACCATGTACAAGCAGAGAAACAACATGTATCCAATTTGTTTACAATAAAATTAAAAAAAATTGAACAAAGAAACCATAGACCTCAATAACAAAATCAATAATTTAGACTTAATGGACATTTATAGAATATACCATCCAACCAAGAGCGAATACACTTTCTTCTCAGCAGCACATGGATCCTTATCTAAAATAGACCAAATATTATGCCACAAAGGTAATGTAAGAAAATACAAGAAGATAGAGACACTACCTCGTATTGTATCAGATCATAATGAATTGAAGTTAGAAATAAATGAAAGAGTAAAAAACAGAAGCTACTCCAACACCTGAGATTAAACAATATGCTATTACATGATGAATGGATAACAGAAGATATTAGGAAGGAAATTAAAAAATTCTTAGAGGTAAATGAGAACAAAGAAACATCATATCAAAATCTTTGGGACACTATGAGAGCAGTACTTAGAGGAAAATTTATTTCATGGAGCGCATTCAATAAAAGAAGTAAAACTCAACAAATAAACGACCTAACACTACAGCTCAAAGCCCTAGAAAAAGAACAGAGCAACACCAAAAGTAGTAGAAGACAGGAAATAGTTAAACTCAGAGCTAAAATCAATGAAATTGAAACAAAAGAAACAATACAAAAAAATTGACAAAATAAATAGTTGGTTCTTCGAAAAAATAAACAAAATTGATAAACCCTTAGCCACACTAACAAAGAGAAGACGAGAGAAAACCCAAATCACTAAAATTCGGAATGAACAAGGAAATATCACAACAGGACACGATTGAAATACAAAACATAATTAGAAGCTATTTTGAAAATCTATATTCCAACAAAATAGAAAATTTCAAAGACATCAACAGGTTTCTAGAGACATATGAATTGCCTAAATTGAACGAGGAGGACATAAACAATTTAAATAGAACAATTTCAAGTAATGAAGTAGAAGAAGTCATCAAAAGCCTACCAACAAAGAAAAGTCCAGGACCAGATGGGTTCTCAGCCGAGTTCTACAAAACCTTTAAAGAAGAGCTCATTCCAATACATCTCAAAGTATTCCATGAAATAGAAGAGGAGGGAGCCTTCCCAAACTCATTCTAGAAGCCAATATTACCCTGCTACCCAAACCAGACAGAGATACACCGCGGAAAGAAAATTTCAGACCGATATTATTAATGAATATCGACGCAAAAATCCTCAACAAAATTTTAGCAAATCGCATACAAAAACATATTAAAAAGATAGTGCACCATGATCAAGTGGGTTTTATCCCAGGGATCCAAGGTTGGTTCAACATCCAGAAATCAATAAATGTAATTCACCATATCAATAGACTTAAAGTCAAGAATCACATCATTATTTCAATAGATGCAGAAAAAGCATTTGATAAAATACAGCACCCCTTCATGCTCAAAACACTAGAAAAAATAGGGATAGTGGGAACATTCCTTAACATTATAAAGGACATCTATGCTAAGCCCATGGCTAATATCATTCTACATGGTGAAAAACTGAAAGCATTTCCCCTAAAAACTGGAACAAGACAAGGATGCCCTCTTTCAACACTTCTATTCAATATTGTTCTTGGGACTCTAGCCAGAGCAATTAGACAGACCAAGGAAATTAAAGGAATACGAATAGGAAAAGAAGAACTCAAACTATCCCTATTTGCGGATGATATGATTATATACTTAGAGGAATCAGGAAATTCCACCAGAAAACTTTTAGAACCCATAAGTGAATTCAGTAAAGTAGCAGGTTACAAGATCAATGCTCATAAATCCAATGCATTTTTATACATAAGTGATGAATCCTCAGAAAAAGAAATGAAAACTAACCCATTCATGACAGCATCAAAAAAAAAAATACTTGGGAATCAATCTCACAAAAGAGGTGAAAGACCTCTACAATGAAAACTACAGAACACTAAAGAAAGAAATTAAAAAAAACATTAGAAGATGGAAAGATCTCCCATGTTCTTGGATAGGCCGAATTAATATTGTCAAAATGGCCATACTACCAAAAGTGCTATACAGATTCAATGCAATTCCAATTAAAATCTCAATGATGTACCTTACAGAAATAGAGCAAGCAATCATTAAATTCATCTGGAAGAATAAGAAACCCAGAATACCTAAAGCAATCCTTCGCAGGAAAAATGAAGCAGGGGGTATCGCAATACCCGAACTTCAACTTTATTACAAAGCAATAGTAACAAAGACAGCATGGTATTGGTACCAAAATAGACAGGTAGATCAATGGTACAGAAGAGAGGACACGGACACAAACCCAAATAAATACAATTTTGTCATACTAGACAATGGAGCCAAAAATATGCAATGGAGAAAAGATAGCCTCTTCAACAAATGGTGCTGGGAGAATTGGAAATCCATATGCAAGGGAATGAAATTAAACCCATATCTCTCACCCTGCACAAAACTCAACTCAAAATGGATTAAGGACCTCGGAATCAGACCAGAGACTCTGCAGATTATAGAAGAAATAGTAGGTCCCGATTTTCAACATGTCGACCTACGACCAGACTTCCTCAACAGGACTCCCATAGCCCAAGAAATAAAAGCAAGAATCAATAACTGGGATAGATTCAAACTAAAAAGCTTTCTCTCAGCAAAGGAAACTAACAGGAATGTGAAGAAAGATCCTACAGAGTGGGAGAATATCTTTGCCAAGCATACTTCAGTTAGAGCACTAATCTCTAGAATCTATAAAGAACTCAAAAAACTCTACACCAAGAATACAAATAATCCAATCGACAAATGGGCTAAGGAAATGAACAGACATTTGGCTAAGGACATTCACAGAAGAAGATGTACAAGCAATCAACAAACATATGAAAAAATGTTCAACATCTCTAGTAATAAGAGAAATGCAAGTCAAAACCACCCTAAGATTCCATCTCACCCCAAATAGAATGGCGATTATCAAAAATACAAGCAACAGGTATTGGCGAGGATGTGGGGAGAAAGGTACACTCATACATTGCTGGTGGGGCTGCAAATAAGTGCAGCCACTCTGGAAAGCAGTGTGGAGATTCCTTAGAAAACTTGGAATGGAACCACCATTTGGCCCAGCTATCCCACTCCTTGGTCTATACCCAAAGGACTTAATATCAGCATACTACAGAGATACAGCCACAACAGTGTTCATAGCTGCTCAATTAACAATAGCCAGATTGTGGAACCAACCTAGATGTCCTTCAATTGATGAGTGGATAAAGAAACTGTGGTATATATATACAATGGAATCTTACTCTGCCATAAAGAACGATAAAATTATGGCATTTGCAGGCAAATGGATGAAATTGGAGAATATCATGCTAAGTGAGATAAGCCAGTCTCAAAAAACTAAAGGACGAATGATCTCACTGATAAGTGGATGATGACACATAAGGGGGAGGGTGGGAGGAGTTAGTGTTAGGGTTAGGGTTAGAGTTAGGGAGGGGGACAAGAATTGAGGAAGAAAGGACTGTTTAGAGGGAAAAGAAGAGTGGGAGGGGTGGGGGGAGGAAAAAATAATAGAATGAATCAAACAACATTACCATATGTAAATTTATGATTATACAAATGGTGTGCCTTTAACCCATGTACAAACAGAAAAACAACATGTATCCCATTTGTTTACAATAAAAAAAATTAAAAAAAATTTTTAAAAATTTTAAAAAATCATAAAAAAATAAAGTATTTCATTGGGCTAATCAATGCAGATCTAAAACAGACATGTCTGGAAACCCAATTATGGGCCACCTCCAGACCCAAGACCAAAGGAAGAGGAACCCTTCTCATCTGCAGATGCAGATGTCTCCTTCACAGATATTTCCAGCTCAAACAGAAGCTCCTTCCACAAATACTTTCATGCTGCTAGAGGGATTAAATTTGATTACTACTGAGGATGCTCAAATATGTCTCTCTGGGGTAGTATAAAATTCTTACCCAAACTCAAGGGCCTCTACTGAAAGGTAACTTTGGTTTAATTTTGCTCTGTTCTCAGAGTGGTAAAGAAGGAAATCTATAATTCCTGAAGTGAATGATTCTGATTACACTGGTGTAATATACATTCAAGTTTGGTCTCATATGCCTATAATTCTCCCCAAAGGATCCTCCATAGCTCAATTAATTGTCATTCCTTATATTACTGCCCAATAACCCCTAAATGAAAGAGAAAATACAGGATTTGGTTCCAGTATTACAGGAACATGATTACCTTTTACTGAAAATAGATGAAAATTAACCCTTTTTTTAAATGAGCAATCACAGGTTTATCAGACACCAGTGCTGATGTAACAGTTATACCTGTCTCAATGTGACCTCATGCATGGCTCTTTCAGAGGGTCATCCCCTGGGGCATTGGAGGAAATAATAAACAGGTGTATAAATGTCTATGGTTGCAATGCTTCACCCCTTCCAACCCACAATAAGTTATTACTCATACTCAACTATACATTATGGATATTCACTGTCCTATAAGAGTCAAAGACATCTTACACAAGTTACAAATGATGATGGAGTTGACTTTTTTATAGGGGTCTCTTTGGAATTGACCACCTTGCCATTAAAGTGAAAGGTCACCACTCCTGTCTGGGTAGAACAATGGCCATTGTCTAAGGAGAAGGGGGCAGCTGCACAGGATCTCATTCAAGATCAGTTAAAATTGGGACATACTGAACCTTCTACCAATCCATATAATACACCTATTTTATCATAAACAAGAAATCAAGAAATAGAGATTATTACAAGATTTAAGAGAAATTAATAAATGTATACAATATATGGGTCCACTTCAATGTGGATTGATTGCCTAATCCTAAATTAATTTCTCAAGATTTTTCTTTATATTCAGTAGACTTAAATTATTTTTTAACTCTTCCTCTTTCCTGATGATCAAGTAAAATTTGCCTTCACAGTTTCTGTTTTCAGTCATCATAAGACTACTGACAAATATCAATACTAAGTTTTTCCTCAAGGTATGTTCCATAGACCCACACTATATCAACATTTTGTCAATAAGGCTCTTCATCATTTCTGACAATTATTCCCACATATTCTTGTTATTCGTTTCATGGATGATATTTTGATTGCTGGGCCAATAATTACAGAACATACATCAAATAAATTACAACACATTCTATAACAATCTGATCTCTACGTGGCCACAGAAAAAAATCAATGACAACTCCCTATTAATTAGGACACAAAATACTCTGATTTTATTCCATTCTTCATGTTGCAAAACTGACACTTTCTTCCAAATTCTTCTTAGTTCATTTACAGCAAATATTAAGACATTTTAATTGGGCTCCATCATATATTTCCTTAACTACTGACATGTCACATTTTTTTCAACTGCTGAGAAAACAACATAATAATATTTTCTGAGTAATTTTGCAATGTATATAAAAATCCTTGAAATTTACATAGTCTTTTAAAGAAATAATCAGACTTGCAAACAAAGATTATTGTTAAAGGATGTTACTGTCAGCATTATTCATAAAATAAGAAGAAAACAAGTTAAATGCTTAAGAAAAAATAACTGAAATTTGAGAACCACTGTTCTATATCCTTGCTTCCCAAAGTATGATCTGTGGACCAGCACAAAGGGGATCACTAGGGACATCTGAGAAGCACTGGTTCAGATGACATTAATCCCTAATTCAGTGTCTTCCTTCCTACAACAAACTTTTTGCTTCCTCAAAAATTTCCAATTAATTATTTATGGGTTAAGGTGGTAATCCAATAATATAATGCAATATGAATCCAGCCTATTATTCTGTCACTGAAATATCACACAACTCAGGTTTTCAAATCTATTACATTTAAATTCTTTTTGATTATAGAAAATCACCTTAACCAATTTGGACTCTTTCCTTTGTGTTACAGAAATCAATAAATATTAGGAGAGTGGGTGTTACAAAATATTAAATATTCACAAATCAGAGTGTTGGATTTGTCCACATTCAGGTTTATTTTTCTCCCAATTCTTATTAAAAAATTATTTAGTCTAGGAATCCAAAATTGACCATACTGATTTGTCTGCCCCATAATTATTTCTTTTGACTGCTAATAAGGTTTTCAGGAGTCTCCTTTCAAGTCTTTTCTTATTTATTTTACATATTTCAACCAAAGTATTCATTTAAGTTGTAGTTTGACTATATTTCTGCCCTAATTAACATTTTAGCTATTCATGTTTCCTATATTACCTAGCAGAGAGCTTTATTGGGACTCCAGATCAACACAATCAGAATCTCACGAATGGGCTAACATCAATTTTTGTTAATGTTCTTCCAGTGATTAATTCTTAAATATGTAGCAAAAGTGGACAACTATATCATTTTAAGTGTTTTTCAATCCATTTATTGTCTTATTCTCTTTTTTGCCATTTTTTTTAGAAAGGAGGAGTTATGAAATTTATGTTTTTTAAAAAAACATTTCATTAAAGGGTGTATATTATTTAACTTTCTGATTAAACAGTAATAGTAACACTTTATATTATATTGTGCCCACATGGCATCTATTTTTCTATCTGTCTATACTTTAAAACTTTACTATGTGAAATAATTATCTGATCATCAGCATAAATATCACTTAGGGCTTGTCAGAAATAGAGAATTTTGGTATACTCCAAGTTAGTTCATAAGACTCTCCAGTAAATCATGTGTACATTAAAGTTTGAAAAGCACAGTTTAGCATGATAAAATGATGTTTACATCTTCAGTTTGATTAAAAAATATCAAGATTATTTTATAGCATTGAGTACGTATTAAATCCTTAGCATTTTGAAATTTATTAACTTTTCAAGTAATATCATTCATAAGGTAACATCAAAGTAAATTGATATATATATCATATCACAACCTACTCTCTACCATCAATCTTACTTAATGTTAATGAAGAGATCAAGAATTGATTGAAATCAATGTCTTGAGAGATCATATAATTATTATTAGAAAGTTTTCAGCTGTACAAGGAGGAGACAATATCAGTTTGGTAGAAAATAGAAATGGTGGTGTCTGAGAAAACACTTGTTTGGCAGGTAGAAAAATGAAAGCGGAATCATGATAGGAGAGTACAAGTGGTACTACCAGAGAAGAAAATAAAAATATACGGAATCCCAGGAAACAATCACAAAAAATGAGAAAATAGAAACCCTGAATTTCCAGTGTTCTTATTGGACACCTACAAGTGGAGGTGGAATTTCAAAGTGTTTAGATCAATTCTACATATGAAACCTCTAACAAAATATAAAAAAGTTTTGGGGGATGCAAGGAAAACTAGACAGTTGCCTTGACACTCAAATAAATGCTGTAAGAAGAGGTGACTTTGGGAAAGCCAGATTTGGTTGCCCTCTTCAGAAGGAATCTCCTGCACAGGATAGGGCAGCCCTGTTGCCTGAAGGACACAGAGCTGAGAAGCTCCATAGTGTTATCTTACAGTATCCAGAAGCATCTGCCTGATTCTTCAGCTGAAATCTGGAAGTTAATCTGATTTTCTGCTGCAATAAAGGAAATATAAACTACAGAAGTACAAAGAGAAACAACGGTCGATAGGGAGGAGCTGTTCAGCCCCACCTCCTTTCAGCCAACACCCCACTCACTCATTGGCAGCAATTTTCCCTTTCTTAGTGGGAAGAAAACATGGAGTGAATCTGCTTTGGGCAGAAACAACAAAAAAAAAAATCATCTACAACTTCTGTAGTTTTCAGCAACTGTTATAGACAGTGCTTTTTACTCCCTCTGGAGACAGAATGATCCTATAATCTCTTTTGCTCCCCTACTCTCCACATTCACTTTTAACTTCCTGGTTTTCCCTTAAAGTGACAAACTCCTACTAAAACAAAACTGTCAACAACTTCCAAGCAACGTTGATAGAAGTGCCAAAATACAGAACACCCTCCTCCTTGCAGAAAATCTGTTCAAGCCAGGTGATCCTACCCCTTTCTTTCCCTCCTCCCCACATCACGAACTGAATCTTCAGATCTACACTACAGGTAGAATTTACTTTAAAATCCCCATGCATGTTTTAAACTACTTTTAGATGAACTATAGCTGTTTTCATTTCAACTACTTTTAATACATTTACAAATAGATCTTTGGCTTGGAGAATTATTTTACTCCATCAGGAAGATGCCTGTCTTAGACCAATATATGGTCTGAATTATATAAAAATATAGAAAGCACACAGTGGGAAACACATAATGTCCACATCACCTAATGGGAGAATGAAAGAAAGGAGGATCAAAGGTGGAGTTGTGTGTGTGTGTGTGTGTGTGTGTGTGTGCATATGTATGTATATATGTAATAAAAAGGAATGTTTTCACTTTGTTTGGGGTATGAGAGATTGAACCTAGGGCACTTACCTACTGAGCCACAACCCATTATTTTTCATTTTGAGACAGGGTCTAACTAAATTTCTTAATGTCTCACTACTTTTCTGAAGCTGGCTTTGAACTTGTGATCCTCCTGCTTCAACATCCTGAGCCACTGGGATTACAGGTGAGTGCCACAGCACTGGGAAGAATGTTTTAACTTTTTGATGTGGTTCTGTCAAAAGTTATTCATCAAAATATGCTAATCTTTCAATGGACACATCAAGATGACCTAGCAAGTAGTTCTTATTTTAAAAGAGCTGCTATTTAATTTTGCTCTGAATTCTCATTTCACTTTGCTCCTGCAACACCTCCACTAAAACCTTTATTTAACTAGTTTCTGTTCTCACAGATTACCACCAAAAAAGTGACTTTTGTCACCAAGGACCTTTCCTTCTGTTTAATGCTACTTTCTTCTAGGAAGATAAAGCAATGTTCTTTTTTTCTGTTACCTAAATCTCCTTTGAGATTTCAAAATAATTAGTTTCTCATTCCATCCCTCCCAAGACCTAGTGTAGTTGAAGGGCCAAGGGATACGTAAGAATAGGACATCTCATCTACAACAGTCCAGTTTCTATTAAACCATGGGTTCTTCAGGAGTTGGAGAACACAGATGGTATTCTTTCTCTTAATGAATCACTGGACCACAAGGAGCTACATCTGAATCTGAGAGAGACAACTGCATGTCACCCAGACATACAATTCAGTTTGGGTGCAGTAGCCAGATGAATTTGGAGTTGTCGTCCTTGGGGTAGGAATGAGTATATCAAGAGCAGAATTAACATTGAATTTTAGTGGCTAGACAAGAAGCAGACACTGCTAGATACTCAGTAAAATTTTTTTCTCCTCCTCTTACAATATCATATATCCCTTTGGAATGGGGCTGCCCAAAGAAGAACTGTATTTTCTTGGTTCTCCTTTAATCTATGTGTAAAATTATGATCAAGTTATCACCAAGGAACATAAGAAGAGCAAATGTGAGCAACTTCTACCTAACCTGTGAGGATTGTACTATTTTGAAAATATTAATAGCACACAACAAACATAAAAAAGTTCAACATCTCTAGTGATTACAGAAATACAACTTAAAATGACATTGAGAATTCATCTCACTCCTGTCAGAATAATAATTATCAAGAATACAAGTAAGAATAAATGATGGCAAGGATATGGTGAAAAATGTTCACTCATACATTGCTGGGGAGAATGCAAACTTGTGCAACCACTCTGGAAAGCAATATGGAGATTCCTCAGAAAACTTGGAATAGAAACACCATTTGACCCAGTTATCCCACTCCTAGGTTTATACCCAGAGACCTTAAAATCAACATACTATTGTGACACAGTCACATCAATGTTTATAGCAGTTCAATTCACAATAGCTAAACCATGGAACCAATGTAGATGTCCTTCAACAGATGAATGGATAAAGAAATGTGGAATATATAAACAATGGAATATTACTGAGCCATAAAGAAGAATGAAATTATGGCATTTGCAAATAAATGGACAGAAATGGAGACTGTAATACTAAGTGAAATAAGCCAATCCCAAAAAACCAAAGGCTGAATATCTTCTCTGATATGTAGATGCTAACACACAATAAGGTAGGGGAAGGGAAAAATAGAAGCACATTAGATAAAGGAGAATGAAGGAAAGGGAGTGGAATGAGAATAGAAAAGACAGTAAAATGAACTGAACACAACTTTCCTATGTTCACATATGAATTCATAACCAGTGTAACTCCACATCATGCACAAGCACAAGAATGGAAAGTTATACTCCATGTATGTATAATATGCCAAAATACATTCTAGTGTCATGTATAACTAAACAGAACAAATAAAATATTAAATTAAAAAATAAAGAAAATATTAATAGCAAATAATTTCCCAGACAATAAGTGCAATTCTAGGTGGTGAGGGCCAAACACATGTACAGGATAGCCATTGAATTAAACAACAGTTACCTTTACCTATTAGCAGAAGACCTAAGGTAGAGACTTAACATGGAAAGGAGATATGGGACTCATAAAGAGGGATGATGAAAGAGAACACAGGCACAACTCTTGGTCCACCTCTACAGGTGATGATATTAAGACACACACACAGAAAATCTATACACATACACTTTTAGAAATGACATGAATTAATATTTACATGGAAGTTTAGGAAAAATTTTAATCACCATGGAACTTATTTGATTTATATACCTTTCATAGCAGGCACTAAGAACAATCAAAGCAGGCACATTTAAAGCTTCAACTTATACATCATGTTCATAAACATTTCAAAACAAAGCACAAGAGTTCTGTACATTGAGAGATGCAGAAAGTCACATGACTAAGTGAATGCACAGTAATCCTAAGAAACAGTGGATGTAGAAAGATGATGTTCAAGTTTGAACATGGGCATTGGAAGTGGAGAAGCCAGTGAAGAGTGAGGAGACAGTATGGGACACATTAAGAGTTGTGCATGGATTTAGTCCATCAAGTATTGAGTGCTGAGTACTATAGGAGAATAAAGATTATGGAAAGAAGTAGCAGAAAGTTATGCAAATTACCATAAGATGAGTCAGAATATGCTCCATGTTAAGAGAAAATGTGTTTACACTGTGTTCTAAAAACACAACAGGGAAAGTCCATCTGGTTGAGGGAAGATGGGGAATGTCTACTTTGAGGTGGCATTTTGATGGGCAAAGGGAGGTAGGAGTAGGGAAGAGGGCATTGCAGGACTTGATCCTGGCAAAGGGCCATGGGCAACAGCCCAGGTGGGCACATATGGACAAGGCCAACTCACCGTGTCTAGCTAGTGTGTGAGCTTTTTATTTGGCTCAGTATTAAGTAGGATATTGAATGCAGATGAAAATTGAGTTACTGGTAGAAGCGTCCTTCTCTTTGCAAATGAATGCCCAAGTGCTTCCTTCCCTGACAGCCTGCAGAATCAGGAGCTACATGTGGCCACTTGTTAAAACAAGCATTCTGGGTAGAGGAACAGAAAGCATGGCTTTTGCTTGTGACTTCTTTCTTTAGCACTTTCCTCAGTTAGCCTTGCCTGCCTGGCTCCTCAAGTCTATGGGGAGAGATTATAAAAGCTCACACTCTTCCAGAGGTTTCTCAGTGTAGATTTGTAGCAACTTTCTTTTGAAAAGTAACCAAATAGCTCTTTAAGCTCCAGGGTCCTTAGGGAGAACAGAGATATATGGGAGGAGTGGGAGATGTCATTTCACAATATTTATTTGCATACATTATAGAAATAATTTCAAACATGTTGCAAAAGGCACTGGATTCTGAGGTATTTTCCCCTTGGACAGCAAAGTGCAACATCTTATGTTCAGACAGTTGTAGGTACCAAGTTTAGACAATGGAAATCTGAGTTCTAACTCTCAATTATCACCTTGAGAATTAGAGAGGAATAGGTGGGTATTTCTGATCTTATTTGAGAGAAAGTTAGCTGTATTCTGCTTTTGAAAACTGTTCCTTTTTTGATACTAGACATTGAACCCAGGTCACTTTACTACTGACAGCTACATTTCTTGTTTATTATTATTATTGTTACTATTATTATTATTATTAGCTGTAGTAGTAGTAGTAGTGGTAGTATTGAGACAGGGTCTTAATAAATTGCTCAGGGCACTGCTAAATTTCAGAGGTTGGCCTCAATATTTTTGTTCCTCTGCCTCAGCCTCCCAGGTCACTGAGATTACAGGCATGTGTACCATCCTGCCAGGCTGAGGACTATCATTTTAGGGTTTGAGAAGCCTTCATTGGAGACCCCAAATATCCTGGTTATTAAATGTTAATGTAACATACTGTGGTTGGAACCTGGCTCTGAAGTAACATGCAAATATTAGTTCTTGGGTCACCTGAGCCTATGGATTTGAGCCTGAAAGCACAGCTAATTCAGTTTTGTCCATCTGTTTCAAACATTACATAATTCTCAATATACAGTTGAGACTCCCACCCATAAATAGATGAAATGTAGTTAATAAGGTCCATGTTTAATTACTGATTCATTTATTCATTCAAACACATTTACAAAGCACTAGGTGGGAGTGTAGTTGCTACAACCTGTTCAACATTCCTGTGTGATGGACACTTCTACAGGGTCTAGATGGATCATCCAATTTAATCTTCCCAACAAACCTGTAAATAGGTATGGTTTATTCTTCCCATTTTACAGATGTCAAAATTGAGGCTCAGAGAGGTTAGGTAGCTTTCCTGAGGTTTCCTAGCTGGTAAGTGTGGTTCTGAGTTTGGAACCCTGGCACAGCTCATGCTGAACTGTTAATTCTCAACAGTTAGGCCAGATTGTCCTGGCATACTTGCAAAACTGCCTTGCCTGAAACAAATGTGGAGCTTATTCAAAACATGTGTTTACCCTAGTAACCTCATAGGTCATGGAATATGTAGGAAATGTCAGAGTTAAATGATTTGATATAAACTTGTTTACCTTTCAGCATGTCATGGTTCAAAGAGATTTAGATGTTTGTTTCTGTTCCACTGAGAAGAGCAGATCTGTCATTTCAGGTTTAAGCCCAAATGCTCTTGATAATGAATTAAACTGCTAAGACCAATTCTATGGGAAAATAACATGTTGGTGGCCAGAATGATGCAGTCTTAAATGCTGACACCTTTGCTGTGGTTCTTACACAAAGCACTGTAGTGACACAATACTTCACAGAGAGACTCCTAGTCACCAGAACTGCAAATCCACCCTGGGATTGGGAGTTTGCTCTGCTGAGAATAAAAGCCCTGCAGATTTAACAGCCAGGGAAGCCAGTTTATTATCTTCTTTCTGGCTTGTTGTCCAGGACTCCTGCTACCTGCATGAAAGGAAATGCCAGCGTGGCACTCTTCTGAGAAACTCAGAAGTGTTGTTTCTGCATCCACTCTGATAAGAATCATCACATATAAACTTCACCATTGCCAGGGTTCTGAATTCTCACCAATCTCACATCCAGAGTTAAATCTGAAAAACAAGTTCAGAGCTTTTTAAGAAGCTGTGACAGGGTATTTGAACAGCAGATTCTAAGCTATTACAGGGCTGGTCAATAATGGAAGGTGTGAAGAAATAATTTTAAAATGTGTACTTGTGATTTGTGTGTTTATAAACTAAGTAGAGTTCCACTGTAGAAAAACATTTCCAAAAACAATTCCAGAAAGAAAGAAAGAAAGAAAGAAAGAAAGAAAGAAAGAAAGAAAGAAAGAAAGAAAGAAAGAAAGAAAGAAAGAAAGAGAGAGAGACATTCCCTTCCTGGGATCCCATTTTGTCAGTACAATAAACTTTCTTTAATTTAGCAGGGGGAGCAAGTTGAAGAGATCTTTTGGATAGAAGTTGCTACAAATAAGTTTTCCACCAGAATATCAATAAATTTTTCCTTTATAAGTTTATAAGTATTAGCATTGAAGAGAATTAAGCTGTTTAAATTTTGCAGAAGTAAATTGTGCAGATTTTCTAAGATGGTGGGGAACATAACCACTGTGCTACTCCGTTGATCACACTAAAGTCAGATGAACCTCTATCAAGAACTATCTATGTCCTTTATTTCCCAGGTACTAAATGAATTGCTTCTGACCCCTAGTACACTGCTCTCCTGCTTACATTTTGGGAGCAGCCTTAGTCCTGTAGCTTCACTGAGTCCTGCTTACTGAAATGGCCAAATATTCTGTTCCAGGTGAGTGTTTGGAAATAAACATATAAACATAGAACTTCTAAGGGACACCCATTCTCTCAATTCTGCAGAGACTTAAGATGATGGCTTCTGCCTCATATTTGATAAATATTTCTTTATCCATTCATCAATTGAAGGGCATCAAGTTGGTTCACAATCTGGCTACTGTGAATTGAGCAGCTATGGACATTGTTGTGGCTGTATCTCTTAGTATGCTAATTTAAAGTCCTTTGGGTATAGGCCAAGGAGTGGTATAGCTGGGTCAAATGGGTGATTCATTCCAAGTATTCTAAGGAATCTCCACTCTGCTTTCCAGAGTGGCTGAACTAATTTGCAGCCCCACCAGCAATATATTAGTGTACCTCTTTCCCCACGTTTCTCGCCAATACCTATTGTTGCTTGTATTCTTGATAATTGCTGTTTAAATTGGGTGAGATGAAATCTTAGGGCAGTTTTGATTTGCATTTCTCTTATTACTAGAGATTTTGAACTTTTTTATATATCTGTAAATTGCTTATAGATCTTCTTCTGTAAGTGTCTTTTCATTACCTTAGCCCATTTGTTCATTGGGTTTTTTTTGTATTCTTGGTGTAGAGATTTTTGTGTTCTTTATACACTTTGGAAATTAGTGCTCTATCTGAGTATGAGTGGCAAAAATTTTCTCACACTCTGTAGGTTCTCCATTCGAATTGCTGATAGTTTCCTTTGCTGAGAGAAAGTTTTCTAGTTTGAATCTATCCTAGTTATTGATTCTTCCTCTTACTTTTTGTGCTATGGGAGTCGTGTTAAGAAAGTCTGATCCTATGCCAACTATTGAAGATTGGACCTATTTTTTCTTCTATAAGACGCAGGATCTCTGGTCTGATTCCAAGGTCCTTGATTTATTTTGAGTTGAGTTTTGAGCAGGGTGAGAGATAGGGGTTTAGTTTCATTCTGTTGCATATGGATTTCTAGTTTACCCAGCACCATTTGTTAAAGAGGCTACTTTTCTCCATTGCCTACTTTTGGCACATTTGTCTAGTATGAGAAAATTGTATTTATTTGGGTTTGTGTCCGTGTCCTCTACTGTGTACCATTGATCTACCTGTCTATTTTTGTGCCAATAGCACGTCAATTTTGTTACTATTGCTTTGTAGTATAGTTGAAGATCTGCTATTGCGATACCCCCCTGCTTCACTCTTCCTGCTAAGACTTCTTTAGCTATCCTGGTTTCTTATTCTTCCATGAATATCATGATTGCTTGCTCTATTTCTGTAAGGTACATCATTGGAATTTTAATTGAAATTGCATTGAAACAGTATAGCACTTTTTGTATTATGGCCATTTTGTCAATATTAATTCTGCCTATCCAAGTACATGGGAGATCTTTCCATCTCTAAGGTTTTTGTTAATTTTTTTTTCTTTAGTGTTCTGTAGTTTTCATTGTAGAGGTCTTTCACCTCATTTGTTAGATTGATTCCCAAATATTTTATTTTTTTCTGAAACAATTGTAAATGGGGTAGTTTTCCTAACTTATCTTTCTGAAGATTAATCACTTATGTATAAAAATGCATTAGATTTATGAGCTTTGAACTTATATCCTGCTAATTTATTGAATTCACTTATGAGTTCTAAACGTTTTCTGGTGGAATTTTCTGGTTCCTGTAAATATATAATCAATCATGTTATCAGCAAATAGAGATCATTTGAGTTCTTCTTTTTTTATTCATATCCCTTTAATTTCCATGGTATGTCTTATTGCTCTGGCTAGAGTATTGAGAACAATGTTGAATAGAAGTGGTGAAATAGTACATCCCTTCTGTATTCCAGTTTTTAGGGGGAATTCTTTCAGTTTTTCACCATTTAGAATGATATAGGCCATTGGCTTAGCATAGATGGCTTTTACAATGTTAATTATTTTTTTCACTATCTGTATTTTTTCTAGTGTTTTGAAGAGATGCTCTATTTTATCAAATGCTTTTTTCTGCATCTATCGCAATAATCATGTGATTCTTGACTTTAGTCTGTTGAATATGGTGAATTACATTTAGATTTCTGGAAGTTGAACCAACCTTGCATCCCTAGGATAAAACCCACTTGATCATGGTGCACTATCTTTTTCATATATTTTTGTTTGCAATTTGCTCAGATTTTATTGAGAATTTTTTTCTTCTTTTTTAAATTTATTTTTATTGTAAACAAATGGGATACATGTTTGTTTCTGTTTGTACATGGAGAAACAGTACACCATCTGCATTTTCATATATTTACATAGAGTAATGATGCTTGATTCATTCTGTTTTTTCTCCCCACCCCTCCCACCTCTCTTTTCCCTCTATAAGTCCCTCCTTCCTCCAATCTTGCCCACCACCTCCCACCCCCATTATGTGTCATCATCCGCTTATCAGTGAGATCATTCACTTTTTGGATTTTTCAGATTGGCTTATCTCACTTAACATGATATTCTCCAATTTCATCCATTTGCCTACAAATACCATAATTTTATTATTCTTTATAGCTGTGTAATATTCTATTGTATATATATACCACAGTTTCTTTCTTTATCCATTCATCAATTGAAGGGCATCTAGGTTGGTTTCACAATATGGCCATTGTGAATTGAGTAGGTATGAACATTGACTTGGCTGTGTCTCTGTAGTATGCTGATTTTAAATCCTTTGGGTATAGGCCAAGGAGTGGGATAGCTGGGTCAAATGTGGTTCCATTCCAACTTTTCTAAGGAATCTCCACACTGCTTTCCAGAGTGGCTGCACTAATTTGCAGCCCCACCAGCAATGTATGAGTGTACCTTTTTCCCCACATCCTCCCCAACACCTATTGTTTTTCTATTCCTGATAATCACCATTCTAATTGGGGTGAGATGGAATCTTAGTGTAGTTTTGATTTGCATTTCTCTTAGTACTAAAGATGGTGAATATTTTTTCATATGTTTGTTGATTGCTTGTAGATCTTCTTCTGTGAAGTGTCCATTAATATCCTTAGACCATTTGTGATTGGGTTTTTGTATACTTCATGTAGAGTTTCTTGAGTTCTTTATATATTCTGGAAATTAGTGCTCTAACTGAAGTATGACTGGCAAAAATTCTCCCACTCTGTAGGCTCTCTCTTCTCATTGTCAATAGTTTCCTTTGCTGAGAGAAAGCTATTTAGTTTGAATCTATTCCAGTTATTAAACTTGCTTTTATTTCTTGTGCTATGGGAGTCCTTTTAAGGAATTCTGATCATAAGCCAACAAGGTGAAGATTTGGATGTATTTTTTCTTCTATAAGATGCAGGGTCTCTGGTCTGATTTCAAGGTCCTTGATCCTTTGTGAGTTGATTTTTGCACAGGGAGAGAGAGAGGTTTAGTTTCATTCTGTTGCATATGGATTTCTAGTTTACCCAGCACCATTTGTTGAAGAGGCTATCATTTCTCCACTGCATATTTTTGGCAACTTTGTCTAGTATGAGAAAATTGTATTTATTTGGGTTCATGTCCGTGTCCTCTATTCTGTACCATTGATCTACCTTTCTATTTTGGTGCCAATACCATGCTGTTTTTTGTTACTATTGCTTTGTAGTATAGTTGAAATTCTGGTATTGCATTACCCGCTGTTTCATTCTTCCTGCTAAGGATTGCTTTAGCTATTCTGGGTTTCTTATTCTTCCAGATGAATTTCATGATTGCTTGCTCTATTTCGGTAAGTTACGTCATTGGGATTTTAATTGGAATTGCATTGAATTTGTGTAGCACTTTAGGTAGTATGGGCCATTTTGACAATATTAATTCTGCCTATTGAAGAATATGGGAGATCTTTCCATCTTCTAAGGTCTTCCTTAATTTCTTTCTTCAATTTTGGTAGTTTTCATTGTAGAGATCTTTTACATCTTTGGTTGATTGATGCCCAAGTATTTTATTTTATTTTATTTTTGAGGCTATTGCAAATGGGGTATCTTTCCTCCTTTCCCTTTCAGCTGTTTCATTTCTTTTGTATAAATGCTTGATTTTATGCATGTTGATTTTAGCCTGCTATTTTGCTGAATTTATTGATGAGGTCTAGAAGTTTTCTGGAGGAGGCTTTTGGATCCTCTAAATATAGAATCATGTCATCTGCAAATAGTGACAGCTTAAGTTCCTCTTTTTCTTTTCATATCCCTTTAATTTCTTTAATCTGTCTAATTGCTCTGGCTAGTGTTTTGAGAACAATGTTGAATACAAGTGGTGAAAGAGGACATCCCTGTCTTGTTCCTGTTTTTAAAGGGAATGGTTTCAGTTTTTTTCCATTAAGAATGATGTTGGACATGGGCTTAGCATAAACAGCCTGTACAATGTTCAGGTATGTTCCCACTATCCCTAATTTTCTAGTGCTTTGAGCATGAAGGGGTGTTTGTATTTTGTCGAACCCTTTTTCTGCATCAATTGTAATAACCATATGATTCTTATCTTCCTCTATTGACATGATGATTACTTTATTTATTTACAAATGTTGAACAATCCTTGCATTCCAGGGATGACCCCCTTGATCGTGGTGCACAATTTTCTTCTTAATATGTTTTTGGATATGTTTTGCCAATATTTTGTTAATGATCTTTGCATCTGTATTCATCAAGGATATTACTCTAAATTTCTTTCCTTGATTTGTCTTTTCCTGGTTTGGGTATGAGGGTGTATTAGCTTCATAGAATGAGTTTGGACTGGTGCCCTCCCTTTATATTTCCTGAAAACTTTGAGAAGCATTGGAATGAGTTCTTCTTTGAAGGTGTTGTAGAACTCGGCTGAGATTTCATCTGGTCCTGGGCTTTTCTTGGATGGTAGATTTTTAATGGCTTCTTTTTTCATTCATTGCTTGATATTGATCTGTTTAAATTGTGTATGTCCTCCTGGTTCAGTTTTGGAGGAGCACATTTCTCTAGAAATTTGTCAATGTCTTCAGTAGTTTCTATTTGTTGGAATACAGATTTTTCAAGTAGCTTCTCATTATGTTCTGTATCTCAGTGGTTTCTGTTGTGATATTTCCTTTTGCATCATGTATTTTTAGTAATTTGAGAGTCTTCTCGCTCCTCTTTGTTACTGTGGCTAAGGGTATGTCATTTTGTTTACTTTCTCAAAGAACCAACTTTTTGTTTTGTCAATTTTTTTGATAGTTTCTTTTGTTTCAATTTCATTGATTTCAGCTCTGATTTTAATTATTTCCTGTCTTCTACTACATTTGCTGTTATTCTGTTCTTCTTTTTCTAGGGCTTTGAGCTGTAATTTTAGATCATTTAGTTGTTGAATTTTCATTCTTTTCTTTTCTGGAATGCACTCCATGCAAGAATTTTCCTTTTAGTCTGCTTTTCAAAGTGTCCCAGATTTTTGATATGTTGTATCGTCATTCTTATTGACCTCTAAGAATTTTTTAATCTCCACCCTGGTATTTTTTTTTATCCATGTTTCATTCAATAGCTATTATTTAGTCTCCAGGTGTTGGAGTAATTTTTCTTTTTAATTGTGTCATTGATTTCTACTCTCTCTATTATGGTCTGATAGAACACAAGGCAGTATCACTATTTTTTTGCATTTCCTAAGGGCTACTTTGTGGCATAACATATGGTCTATTTTCAAAAAGGTTCCATGTGCTGCTGAGAAGAAAGTGAATTCGCTCATTGATGGATGGAATATTCTATATATGTCTATTAGTCTAGGTTATTGATTGTGTTATTTAGTTCTATATGGTTTTCTTTGGTTGGATTTTGTTTCGAAGATCTATCAAGTGGGGATAGCGGAGTATTAAACTCACCCAGAATTATTGTTTTGTGGTCTATGTGATTCCTGAAATTGAGAAGGATTTGTTTGATGTACAGGGATGCACCATAGTTGGGGGCATAAATATTTAGTAAATTTATGTCTTCCTGATTTATGGTTACCTTAAGCAGTATGAAATGTCCATTACTTTATCCCTTCTGACTAACTTTGGCTTGAAGTTCACTTTATGTAAGGATGGAAACCCCTTCTTTTTTACTGAGTCCATGTGTGCTGTAGGTTTTTTTCCCATTCTTTCACCTTTAGGCTGTGGATTCTTTTTCTATGAGATAAGTCACTTGCAGGCAGCATATTTTTGGGTCTTTCTTTTTAACCCATTCTGCCAGTCTATGTCTTTTGATTGATGAGTTTAGGCCATTAACATTCAGGGTTATTATTGAGATATGATTTGTGTTCCCAGGCATTTGGCTTATTTTTGTTTTTCAAGTTGGCTTGGTTTCTCCTTTGAGTGGTTTTTCTCTAAGGTAGTTCCACCATTTGGTGACCTACATTGTTGTTTTCCATTTCCTCCTCATGGAATATTTTGTTGAGAACCTTCTGTAGTTCAGGCTTTCTATTTGTAAATTCTTTTAACTTTGTTTTTCATGGAAGGATTTTATTTCATCTTCAAATCTGAAGGTTAGTTTTTGCTGGGTATACAATTCTTGATTGGCAAACATGTTCTTTCAGAGCTTGAAATATGTTGGTACAGGCCCTCTAGCTTTTAGAGTCTGGGTGAGAAGTTGGCTGCTATCTGTATTGGTCTCCCCCTATATGTAATCTGATGCTTTTCTCTCTCGGCCTTCAAAATCCCATCTTTATTTTGAATGTTAGGCATTTTCATTATAATGTGCCTTGGTGTGGATCTGTTGTGATTCTGTGCATTTGGTGTTTTGTAAGCCTCTTGTATTTCATTTTCCATTTCATTCTTCAGGTTTGGGAAATTTTCTGATAATATGTCATTGAATAGTTGTTTCATTCCTTTGGTTTGTATGTCTTTGTGCCTTCCTCAATTCCAATAATTTTTAAATTT